>NC_047167.1:3127446-3327446 GCF_009819705.1 Hippoglossus hippoglossus | reverse complement strand
AGTTACCTACAATTAAAAACTGCCAAACACATATGTAATCTGTGTAATGATTAAGTGTAGGTAGAAAATGTAAGATTATTGAAAGTAATTCATATATTTATTCATATATTTACCTTGTTGCACCATATGTTCAGCAAATTGTACAATTTTCTTCTTTACAGGAATGTTTAATAAGCTAGAACCTCTAAAGCTCCAGGGATACATTTGTATTTTGGACATATATGTGCATTGGAAGTGTGTGTGTGTGTGTGTGTGTGTGTGTGTGTGTGTGTGTGTGTGTTTGTGTGTGCTACCTGGCTGCTGGTTCGGCAACGCAAATCAGTGTCTGATGTTCCAACTGGCCCACTGGTCTTTCTGCCGGTTACCATACGAGCTACAGGAGAGATGAAGGGATTATTGATTTTTCGAGTCCAGCTTTGAGAGCAGAGTTTCCACCCAGTTGGGCTGGCTCTTATTTAACTGTTCAGGTGGTTTTGGCCACATTCCAATAAATCACACCTTCCTCCCCTGTAAAACGTCTTATTATGGCATATTGATTATTATTAGTAATTTAATTATTGTATCTCATTAACACAACTGATTTGCTTGCAAATATAAAACAATATATGCATTCACAAACACACACACACACACACACACACACACACACACACACACACACACACACACGCATTATCTGCATGTGTCAGTGTTTTAAACTGGTCCAGAACAAGCTGTAAGGGCTTTAATGCTTCTTTTCTCATCCAGACAACACAGTAATGTTAGGCTAACAGAGAATCCCAGATTGACAGTACTAACTGAACAGAACAACCAGAAACATATGTAAAACTGTGTGGACATTTTTAAGAAAGTGCAGGAAGTCAAAAACTGTACATTTTGGAATTTTAAAGTCTGTGGTCTATTCACAGTTGTCGTTTCTTTACCTTTTCTGTCTTATAACCACCACTGTGCACATGAATTACTGTAAATGTTTGAGCTAGTGCCCTCTACTGCCTGAATTAATGTACACAGTGCAGGTAAACATGAGACACGTACACATCTCCCTTTCTAAAGAGGGCATTTACATTAATAAGACAGTTGTTAATCTCTTAAATCAAACTCTTTTGTTTTAGAACATTGCATACAGCATTGATGGTAATTATACCTTTTTAAGGATGTAATATTGATGAAAAGGGCAAATGTAACATACAACATTAAAAGATTAGGTTTTGTGCTTTTTATGGTAGATTTAAAGTTGTTATTATATCAAATGGCTTATTTTGTTCTACCCATTATGGTGTATGTTTGTTGACGTTTAAATGAGTTTACTTTGACTTTATTAATTTATCTTAATTTGAAATACTGGGTTGAATACTCGCCTGTACAGCTGTTCCTCAGCTGCAGCCTCTTCTCCCAGTAACTCTGCCCAATCTTGATATCGTCCACTGAGGAGGAATGTTTTAAATTCCCACAGCTGCCTTCAAAGCTACTGGACGGAGGGTGGATGCCATCTTCACCCTGGCCTCTCCTTCTCTGCGCTTTCCTACAGACAGACATGTACAACTGTAAAATGGCTGTCAGACCTCAAAGGATGTCCAACGTACAAAACATGAGTGTCTGTTAGTGACCTGTTACAGTTAGACCCGCTTTCATTTTTACTTCAATTATAGCCTCCCATGATCCATACTATGATCCATACCCAGCCAACAACAGCTATATGTAAAATAGAAGAAAGGCCGATATACAATACACAATAAGTGAGGGGGAGAATGGTGAATCAACACTATATGTCACAAGTTACAAATTATCTTTTGTTTGTCATTAGTACAAGATTATGCTCATTATTTATTATAAAGTGTAGTACTGCCATATCACGAAAAACAGCCTATTTAACTTTAAATGTATTGACTGTATAGCTGACCGTAACCCACCAATGAAATAGTCTTTTCTGTAATTCAGTGGCACATTTATGGCTCCATACATCAGGATGCTTCCGTTTAACTGTTGGTCCCTTTTCACAACCCAATAAATTCATTATGAACTATTGTTGCAAATAATAGTCCTTATCCCCTCTTTGTTAATTCCACAATTACATATTTTTTACAACAAACAATAAATGAATGAAATTAATACATGTGAAAAAAGACATTTTGCATGATGGGCCCCAAAATCATTTTGGATTTTGCTGCACATTTACAGTTGGATTCAACCAAGCCCTTTCATTAACCTCATTTCCGCAGCAGTATGCAGATGTTTCTTTTTTAAAGTAATTACATAAACACTGTGAACAAATGCCAGATAAAGTTAGTGTGAGTCATTATACATAATATAATATGGTTAACGTGGTTTATAACACACTATAATGTAGCTGTATGCAGATATAACAGTTTCTTCATATATTTGCCAACAACTGTAACTTCCTGTGTTCATGTGTAGAGTCAGTTGTATTAACATACAATGAACAACAAAGCTGTAACAATATGTCAAATATATATAAACATGTCTTTATAAATGATAAATGGTGTATTTATATGGCTCTTTTCTAGTCTTGATGACCACTCAAGGCATTTTACAGTACAGTTTTGCCATTTACCCATTTAAACTCACATTCATAGAATACATCTATGTGCAGCACTTTCTCTTTCATACAGGACTCACACTCTGGGCACAGCCATCAGGGGCAATTTGGGTTCAGTATCTTGCCCAAGGACACTTTGGCATGCAGAATGGGGGAGACTGGGATCAAATGCAGACCTTCTGGCTGGTGGGCAACTCGCTCTACCCCCTGAGCCACAGCCATATAAACTCCATTATATATTGATATATACTGTTTATAAAAGTTTACCCATCCCATGATTTTAAAGTTATTACAATCTCAGTAGTAATCTCAAATTATTCTTACTTAACAGCCTAGAATTACCTTACTGCAGTTGTATGCCTCCACCAAGCAGTGCAGTTTCCATGTAAGTATTTCTTTATTTTCCAGATTTATATAAGGCTACGTGACCTTGACCTTTTGACCTTTGCTCACCAAAACATAATCAGTTCATCTCGGAGTCTAAGTTAATGGAAGACATTCCCTCAAGCTGATCTTAAGCTATAACGTGAAGGAAAACATAAACATACTTTGTGAGGCTACCGTGACCTTGACCTTAGGCTTCCAAAATCAAGTTATTTAAATATTGAGTCAAAGTGAATGTTTGTGCTAAATGTGAGAGGATTCCCGATGGTGTTCCAGGGACATCACTTTCACAAGACAAAAAAAAAGGAATGGGACAGACGGACAACCCGAAAACATAATGCCTCCAGCCACTGGCTCTCACTGGCATGGAGGCCTAAAAAAGAAAAGATTACCTTGGTGCAGCATAAGAAGAGGTGAGGGGCAGGGCCAGTGATGGGGGGGCTGAGGTTGGAGATGGGGGCAGACAAGTATGAAGCACCCCCCCTCTCCTCCCTCCTCCTCCTCCTCCTGTTCTTGTGTCCACCAGAAGAACATCAGCATAGCCTCCCTCTCTTCTCTTTCTGTCCCCCTCACTACTTCGCCTGGGTGCCTCCAAGCCATCCCTCTCTCCTCCTCTCCCTGCTCCTCCTGTTTGTTCCTCCTCATCATCCTCCGCGTCTTCTTTATCCCACAGCAGTAGTTTAGCTCCGGCCTCCTCCAGCTGCTGCCTCTCAGGAAGGGCCAGCAGTTTGTCCAGGGCCACAGACTCATGACCGAAGGGAGGGAGGTCAGCATGAGGAGAACCCAGCTCCATGTCCTGGGAAAGGACTCCTGAACCGGAGGTGAGGGAGCGGAGGAGAAGGTGCAGACGCTGCCGCCAATCTGTTTGAAGACCAACAGGAAGAAAGTGATGGTTCAGTTACTTTTAGAATATAATTCTACAATAGTTTGTTGCTATAAATGAGCTACAACACCTCGACAGGTGGTCAGCACAGAGTACAGGCCTGTAACACCAGTAGCAGAGTTCATGTCTTTACCCTCGTAATGTCAAGTGAGTCGGGTAATCTGGCTTTTCTGATTCTCTTATTGATTTTGAATTATCTTCAACAGGGATGCTGCCCATCCAGCAGCATCACAAGAAAGAACAAGAGCCAAGATAACCTGATAAAAGACATGGAGGAGTAGTTTCATGCTAATGTCAAAGTATCAAAGTTTATTGAACAATAATCTTGTCTGAGCCTAGACACAGCCTCAGTGTTCATCTTCCAGTTTGATTTACGGTCTAAATGGACACCAAGATACCTATAACACTGAACTGTATTGTAAATCAATAATTAACTCTTTGGTCTCCCCAGCATTCAATATTAAAACAATTTGCATCACCAGTTGTCAAAAGAGTCAACCTCTCTCCTTTAGGCCAGGGCATTGCCTTGATGAAGTGGACTTGACAGGACACCGGACTACGCCTATGGGCAGCAGTATAAAGTGGGAATAAAAAGGGAAACAAAACCATGCCCTGTGGGGCTCCTTTTGGAGTTAAAATATATTTTAGTAAATGTGTTAGCTAAAAGGGTGGTAGAATAGTATTAAAAGCACTAGAAAAATTAAAAAAAACTCATTGTAACTGTTCTAGCAGCTGTTTCAAGGTGGCTGTAAATTAATGTCATTGAAAATGTAACCATGTTAAAATGATATTTCATTCATAACATATTGGCTGTTCCAAGTTGGTCGAATATAAACCTAACATCTTTGAGACACTGTTGCTCACTGGGTGGCAATTATATATTTTTTAAGAACTTGCACTGCATAAAGTTGTTATGATAGAATTTTATGTGCAGGTCCTCTCAATTTGAGCCTTATTGATGTCCTGTCTTGTGTCCAATTGAAAAAACCTTCAGGATATTCTAAACGACTGCAGTGATATCTACTTAGACTATTTTTAGGCCAGAGTCAGTAGGAGAAGATCGTCAGCAAGGCCAGTGGCAGACCTGATGTAAAAGGAAGGACGTGTTGAATTCTGAGTTATTACAATGAGGGGGAGATCATTTAGATGCTAAATGCTGAAAGGATGACATATTGGAAATTTCACACAACGAGATTTTCAAAGCTGATTCCAGAAAAGCAGGAGGAAATACACTTGTTTTTTTAAAAACTGATCTAATCTCTTCTAATAAGAGTTTCGATCTCCACTGCTGATGCCCCCAACCTTCCTTAAGCTTCTCAACAAAGAAAAAGAGGAATCGATGAATCAAAGGTGAAAATTTGAAGATGATCCTATAACAAGCAATAATTGTTCTCTATTGCTAATTATATAATAATATTTATTCATTGGAGAAGTAAAACAATATTGAGATAACATATACCTAGAATGTAGTTACTGTCTTTACACGTCATGCAACGATCATAAAATTCATGTGCAATAAGATCCCTAAGACTCTGCTGTGATAATTGATAAGTTGGTGTTTTAGGATCAGTGTCTGTCATCGTTGATTCCTCAGTGTGTATGAATTCACTGATGAGCGTGTGGATGAAACATACCCACAGCCAGCCGGGGGAAGTGCAGCACTCTGTTGAGCTCTCTGGCTGGGGAGCTGTTGGCTGGTCTGGGGTCAGTGGGAAGCTCAAAGTTGAGGATGAACATGATGACAAGGCCGTCTTCATTCTTCAATGGAACCACGTCTATTTCACAGTTTAAACACACTCCTGCAGGGAGAGGGAGACAGAGAAGAGAGAAGTCAAAACTTACAAGTAAATTAAACTAATTCTGAACATTTCCACTAGATGGTGACACATGAGTGAAAATTACTGATAGTGCAATACAAATTTTTTTTTATCTCAACTCTCTCTAATGCCTGTTATTTAGTCAAATCAATGAACCAATTCACATTCAATCTCATTCATAAATTTGTGCGAAGAGTCCTCATACTGTTGACAACACAGTGGTTTGACTGAGGGATAGATGACAGGTAAGCAGGGAAGAGCGAGTCTAATCGAATCGTTTTTTATTAAGACATATTAAGACGTTTCAGAGACAATAATAACAGTAAATAATTTATCTTTACAGTTCACTGCCCTGTGAGATAGAGCAGTATTCACCCTCCCTCACAAATCCACTCAGTGAAGGGTCCAAAGGCCCAAAGGCCCAAAGGTCACATAACAGACACATATGAGACATAATTATCTTAAAAATTCAAATGAAATCTAAAAAAAAGGGTTAGCATGATTGAAACGATTGAAGATGATTGAAGTTTTGAAGCCTTGCATAAGGCGGGATAAAAACAAATCACTGCAAACTTCATTTTGGATTGGAGCATCCTTCTTCAAACTGCAGCTCTCTTTTTACAGTGTTCTACCAGTATATTTTCAGACTTTAAAACATGTCACAAATGGTGATCGGAAAACTGGCATGTAAATTGGTAACACAAACCTCACCATTGCAATTCATAGAGTAACTTTTTTATCTCTTTGGACAGGACAACAAGAGAAAAAAAATTGAGTGAGGGAGTTTTTTTCATTTAGCATTTCAAGAATAAAGTGTAAATCTTGAGGAAAATCTTTGTAAAAAAAAGTCAAACTTTTTGGAATCATTCTCTACAAAATGCCTTGTGGCAACTGGTAAAATTGTTTTTCTGAATCAGTTTTAGAAAGAAGTAAATGATTTATCTTTTAGCGCGTAAACACAGTGTGGTAATGAGTGAACCCTGACAGTAGAGGCAGACAGATGCCCGCCCTGAGTCTGGATCTATGAGAGGTCTCTCTCTGTTAAAAGGAATATGATCTCGGAAGGTCTTGAACTCACTATTTAAAGTGCTTTGTGATACTATATGTAGGTTTTCTTCAAATAAAATTGAATTGAAACAAATACTTCTTCATTCTTCCAACTTGAAGCTAGAGCTTTTGATTCAGTGACGACACCACACCAAGCCAGTGAGCGTATGTGAAACTAAATCTCATATTTCTTTATTCTGATTGACTTTTGTTTATCATAGCACTGTGCTGAGAGAATTAACTTGATTTGCTATGTTATTCATTTGAGTATGTGAGTGTATAGTATTTGTGTGTGAAGGACAGAGACAGGAGAGGGGGCTGGTGATGGGGCTAAGTTGACAACCAGGATGGATTAATGTGGCTGCATTGTAACTTATTCTACCTTAATATTATATCCTACCTGACATAACAGTGACAGACCATCTGCTGCAGAGCACACACACACACACACACACACACACACACACACACACACACACACACACACACACACACACACACACACACACACACACACACACACACACACACACACACACACAATTACAAAATATCTAGGCATGTTTCCAACATGATAATCCTATGACCTGATATTGAAGCTAAATCATGAGCAGTACAGACCCTGTTGAATACTAATGTGATTTCAGTTGGAAATTACTTGATTTCCAAACTCTACCGATAGATAATTTAGACTTTGTGTTGCATCTTCCACCTGACACAGATCAAGTGTCTTTGTTAGTTTCAAACCAACACAGTTGTTATTTTCCCATCCAGCACCCATGTTGTTTAAATAGCACATGCTTAGCACTCATGGGTGCATTTTCTTAAAATGAAAAACAAGAACTCAGGCAGCAGCTGATGTCTTATGCAGAAGATTTTAATGTAGACTTGATGCATCAAGGAGACCAGAAGGTGGAACAATATACAAACGCTAACAGAGTAACATGAGCAATTGTCACCCCCCCAAGTCTGAAGATGTCTCACACAGCATCCCCATATATCTCACTCACCCTGCGTCACCCATTCTAACAGCACATCCATGAATGGCTAGAATTGCTGTCACTCTCTATGTTACATGTAGGTGTTCGCATCCTATTGGATAGTTAAGCCTAAAGTATGCATAACTAAATCACATTGTGTCCTTACGTCTTACCACTGGTGAAATATGCAAAAGAGTTGAAGTTGGTGCCTCTCTGTCTGGCTCATATGAAAGTCCCTAAGCGTAGACACTACAATGTACTGTTGGTTGGTCCTTTATCTATAACTATATAAGGGAGTATCTGTGGAATTAGACAGGCACTATTCTCCTGTACAGATATAATGTGTAATATACATAATATATAGTGGCATATACAGTATGTGTATGTGTGAGGATGGTCAAAAACTCCCCAACAAGTAACTCAGAATTTAACTATTTAAAAGGACATTATGATTAGTATACAATCTGCTCGTATGACACACAAATTGTCTCCTTGCATGATTTCACGTCATACTACTATAGGGATACACTAAAAATGAATAAGGTGGCACAAAATAAAATTGTTTCACAGCTTTACTGAATTTATTCAACTTGTAGAAATTGTTGCCCAAATTAAATTTTTCACATTATCAACTAGTTGACACAATGTCTACACAATTCAAAATATTAAGTTATTAGTTTTACTTTTTTTCTAATTTAAACATTAAAGTAGACTCATGTTCATCTTTGGAGATACTTAAAACTTAAGTTAAAAACTTTGAGTTACCTCATTTCTTTGCAAGGTGTGTGTGTGTGTGTGTGTGTGTGTGTGTGTGTGTGTGTGTGTGTGTGTGTGTGTGTGTGTGTGTGTGTGTGTGTGTGTGTGTGGAGGTCATAATGAAGGTCAGTGCTGGTCTTTAGGGACAATGAGAGAAATAGGATCACAGTTTTCATTAGAGAATAAGTACCATATCAGCCAAAAGAAATGATTAACTTGCGGATTAAAGATTAATGGAAAGCGCCAAAAGATTATTCAGTTCAAACGTACATGCGCGCGCACACACATACACACGCGCATTCTGTTTCTCACTCAGCCTCCACTATGCCCTTCATGCCTGACATTATACCTCTCGTCCTTCTCCTCTCTTCCCTTTCCAAGGGTAGCACTCAGGACTCGCTCAAATTTTGTTACACATACTATCAGAAAATTCACTGGTTTTATGAGGACCACTTCAGTTTAAGCACACTTTATTATATTTTAAATGGCTAAAACTGCCATTTGTGTGCATCAATATATTCTTAATAACCCATGATGACAAATTCTAGAAAAAAACAAATTTATTAACTCAACAAATGTATTTAAAATATTTGTTGAGTTAAGGGGTATGGTGTTCACTTTATTATCCTTGAGATGGGGGTGGCATTAGGACAGTGGTTAGCACTGTCCCCTCACAGCAACAAGGTTTGTACTTTGAACCTTTGGACTTCTGTGTGGAGTTTGCATGTTCCACGCATGTCACAGTCAAAAGAACAGAGACTCAAAATTTCCCTTGGTGCGGATGTTATATTGTTCCTCTGAATTTCAGCCCTACGATACGCTGGCAGAGTGTTCAGACTAAGTATATATTCCACCTCTCTTCCAAAGACAGCTGGGATTTGCTTCAACCTCCCCAACACCTAAAAATGATTAACGGTATAGAAAATGGACGATGCCTAGAAGTTGAATTTATTAAGCATTGTTCAAAAAGGAACACAACAATTCATATTGCACGTTAAGACAAGATTGGGCCAAGAAACAAACTCTTTATGTCGACCTGTGAGCATACCTAATGAGAGTTTTTGTATTTCTGAGTTGATATTTTTGTTTTGTGTTAAACACTAAGCTAACACAGCTGTTAGAAATAATTAGATGTAGTTTGTTATATGCTAATGCTAATAAACCACAACCAAAGAAACATGTCAGTGATATATGTATATTTCAGGGTTCGACACACTGGTCAAATAAAGTTGGAGCTACCCATCCATGAGGAGCAGCTTGATCACAATCCCCAGCTAGCTGTCAGGTGGTGGCTGCTAAAACCGGCCATCCCAGAAACATGTATTGACCAGAAATGAATACAACTCAGTTTTTAAATAAAATACAAAATAAACCTGGACCTTTGTTTTGAAGGAAGTATTTTAACATACCTACATAGTACTCATATAAATGAGAGATATATACATTAAATATGTCCCTTTTAATTGTTTCTTTTTCTTCTGCCAGATGAGATGAATGTGAACACAGATGGAGCTTATTAATCTCTCAGACTCCCTTCAGTTTTGTCTGTAATAACCAGTGCTGGGTTCACTATGGCACATCTCTAAAATCCTCGATGCACACTACCATACTAATCAACCTCATTGTATTTACATTCTGGTAACCATAAACATTATTGAATACAATGGAGTCAGAGGCGCTGAAGAAACTAATATGGTCAGCAGAAATCCTGACTCAGTAAACCTACAAGTGCTGTGTCAGCTTCCTGAATTGCTCCTGAACCAGAGACCTTTCTGCTCTGCCCTAGCGTCAGTATATTAAAGTAATTTACCCTCTGACCTCTTCATCCTCAGGCTAAAACAATAAGACCAGGAATTGTTGAAAAATACTCGCAAGGGAGCTGGTAAAATGACAGATTAAATTTTAATAGACAATATTCTACTGCAGCAGAGACGCAGAGGGAACTAAGAAACTACACCACAACACTCTGCAGACAACTTCTGTCTGTACATGGGTTTTCCCTTTTGCATCATCGGAGGCTAATTATGTGTCATTGAATCATTGATCAGAACAGGATTCCTTTCTTATCCCTTCCTCCTCTAAGTCATTACTCTCTACTTTCATGTCCACACACAATCACAGTCACAAAGCCTCTTGCAACAGTGTTAAGCTGCTTTCAGACATGCACTGAACTCCGCAGCTCCTCCGCAGTATTTTCTCCAGAGGACAGAGGTTGCTGTTGTGAACGCGTCTGTGCAGAGAACCTCCCGCTGCGTTATAAATGTGAGAAAAGCAAACTGCGGGTAAAGTCTGTATCCAATTCTCCAGACTTTTTCATGTCTGAAAACGACCTTAGTCAATACACATCATTGCTGCCATATAAGTAAACCTATTAGATGATGAGCTTTGTCTCTATTTGAATTTACTACTAGTAATAGTAGTGTTGTTACATTGAGTTTAGTTTGTTACATTGATTTGTAAAGATCCATGTACAAAAACATTAATCTCACATAAAGACAAAAGATCTATTGTGTAAGATTTATCTCCAAGTTAACCTGTAGGCAGGACGTACAGTGTAAAGAGCAGAACAACACAACAGGGGTGTAACATAAACGTAGTAGGCTCCTGTTTCTATTTGTTTAGAACACTTCATGCTCTTAGTTGTCAAGTCCGTCTCAATATCTGTGTTAAATGTTTTCTAGTCAAATACGTTAAGTATAAATATCTGTATCATAAACTTTAATGAACCAAACATTAAATACTGAACTGTTTTTTAATTTTACATAGACACAAATATAAACTGGAGGTTATGTAGACAAAGGAAAGCACTGTTCACCTGTTTATTCAAAGTTCAGAAAAGCTTGACTCAGTACGCAGAACCCAGAACTGGAGAATCAGTTGTCGTTGCCATGTCGTGAAGGTTCATGTTGTCGTGAATGCTGGTCTACTCCTCTTAAATACCGTGGTGAGTAAAATTTTGCAGCTCTCATCACAAATGATGACCTAGTGCTTGAAAATCTGAGTTGAAAGGATCATACCTTCTTTAGTGTAGAGTGAAATCTCCACCTTCCTCTCCTCTGCTCCCAGCAGAGCTTTAGCCATCTGGGCCATCGCTGGTCTCCTGGTGTGAGGTCCATACAGGAAGCTGCAGGTGCAGGACTTCTGCATCACCTCCGCCCGGGTATAACCACACATCCCACAGAAGGCGTCATTACAGAATATAATCGCACAGTTCTCCACCTGTGCATTGGCGATGATAAACTTTCTATCTGTAGGAGAAGAGGAAAGGGAAGAGACGTGAGCAAAGACTGTTAAGTATTCTCGCTATCGATTGGCCCTTTCGTGACAATTACAACAAACCATTGATCAATTTTCCTAAAGGAACAAGGATTCAGACAAACCTGTGCTAATACTAAAACTTCTGATGAGGACAGTTGAGATGTGGAATCATCAGCAGGTGATTTTATATTGAAAAAGACAAAAACTCTTTCCAACAGGAAAAGCTGTCATGTGTTATGTGACTGAGTTATTGTAAAGAATGGAGTGTCATGTTAAGAATGTAGTGTTTTTGTTGACAGTCAGTCATGACAGAGTTGACAAAGCCCTTCATAGACCTTGGTGCTGAGGAGCTTCACAGTTCTGTTAACAGGGTAACTGACTCTTTAAATCAGCATTCAAAGGGGGTACAGCGCGTTGTCCACTAAGAAGGTCGGCAGTTTGATCCCTATCTTCCCCATTCTGCATGCCGAATTGTCCTTAGGCAAGATACTAAAGCCCAACTAGCCTCTGATGGCTGTGCTGACACTCTATGAGTGATGTGCGATGGGGAAAGGGCTGCACATAGATGCACTGTATGAATGTCTGTGTGAATGGCAAAAACTGTACTGTAAAGCGCATTGAGTGCTCATCAAGACTAATAAAGTGCTATATAAATACAGACCAAGAAACAGACTTAATTAATGGGTCATTTTCTCCTCTGATCCTTCCAGAAATTACTGTGACACCAGTCTGGCATTAGAAAACTACATGGAGGGGCCTTTGGGAGATGATGCTAACCGAGGAGCCATGCTTCTCAGACAACGAGGTACAAATCAGCCCTTGTGAACCTCTTACATGTTGTGTACATTATACTTGTCCTCCTCGTGTCCTCTGCTGTGTGTGAAAGAGGATTCTCAGCACAGAGGAGGAATAAATCTGCTGTCAGAGGGTCTGAGGGTCCCTGCACCAGTCTTGAGGGACCAAAGCTTGGAGGAGTTGATACAAGCCTCAAAGGATAAGCAGTGTAGATAGTGGATGAATGGATGGAGTATAATACTAAGGACACTGCGCAGCTGGGATTCAGTCAGGGTAAAAGAGCAAGGCCCAAGTAGTCACAGTGGCCATCAGGGGGATGGGCTTTAAATGGAGCCCCTTGTTAACTTGTTTTGTTGTAGTTGTTGTGTCGTAACACTAATGCACTGAGCATATAACAAATGTATTATTTTGTTTCTATTTTACAAACAAGCACTATTTAACTCAAGTATTTTGCACTTCACTTAGTGACTTTTTCCTTTAGAATGAAACAGCAGGATCTTATTTCTGTAAATGATCTATTCATTACTAAAACATTTATCAGTGATACAGTTAAGATGGAGAAAATATGAACATGTTGCTTTGCATGTGGATTTCAGTGGTGTTCCCAAACTTTCGATTAGATTCAACTTTATTGTCATTGCACATAGCACAAATCCAACGAAATGCAGTTTAACATCTAACCAGACTGTACACATAGTAGATTAAGATGAGGCAATATTTACAGGTGAAAGTATGTGTCATATATTATATATAAGCATGACAAAACACAGATAATAAAAGAGCAGCAAGGTCAATTAGTTACAGATGTTGCATAGAGTATATGAGAACATTGAGTATATACAGATGCAGTGAGAAGAGTATCATATATGAGATAAATTGTTCTGTATGAGGCAGCAGATAAGGCATAAGAGTAGAATAAATAATAACATGTGCAAAAGCAGGTAGTGTTGTGGAATTCTCGGAGACACTGTCTCCTCTCCTTGAGACGTAGTGCAGCTGTCTGTCGTGTTTGGGGAAGTGTGAGAGCATGGCCAAGGTCTAAGGCTTCACTCCCTAGACACCACAGATATGAGACTGTGTAAGCAGGCAATACTGTTTCCAGAACTAGAAAATACATTTACTTTTTTAGGAACTAGCAGACCAATAGACTAAATGATCTGTAGGGATTTAAAGTGTGACCACAGGAGATGAGGCTTCAGAATATGAGAGGATATCATGCACAGGTGTTGTATTGATGAATTCAGATTTTGTCCTTGGCCAAGCTGCAAAAAATATTTCAGCAAAAGACAACAAAGGACTCCTCAACACTTTCTTCACTGATGAGTTGACCATTAATCAGCAGATTTTCCACAACAGGTAGGGGGGTCAATGAGTGATAACATGTACAAAACAGGTGAGGGGGTCTGAGGCCTGAGGAAGGTATTGAGGTGTGACATAATAAATATGTGCAAAGAAGCAGTGTAAGAACCATAAATATGAAGGGGAGTGGGAGTAGTGGGCTAGTGCTGGGTTATAGAGTTCAGCATGGCGATGGTGTTGTGGAAGAAAGTGTTCCTGAGCCTGCTGGTGCAGGACCTTAATCTCCTGTGCCGCCTCTCTGATGGAAGGAGGGTAAACATTCCATGGTTGAAGAGTGAGGAGTCCCTGTTAATGCTGCGAGCCCGCCACAGGCCCCGGGTACAGCGGAGGTCTGCGATGGCTGGGAGCGCAACGTTGATGATTTGCTGGGGGGTTTTCACCACCCATTGCAGGGCCTTCCTGTTAGCTGCAGAGCACTTGCCATTCCACACCGTGATGCAGTTAGTCAAGATGGTCTCAAAAGTGCAACGGTACAAGTTCTCAGGATCTGAGGAGCCAGAGGAGCTTCCTTTACCTCCTTCAGAAAGTAAAGGCACTCCTGTGACTTTTTAAGTGTTGAAGGACCAAGAGGGATCCTCAGAGATGTGGCACAGAGGAATTTGAATCTGGAGAAATGCTCCACCTCAGTCCCATTTATGTGAATGGAGGGGTGTTTGCCGCCTGTGGTCCTCGGGTGATCCATAATGAGCTCTTAAGCTTTCTTGGTATTGAGCGCAAGGTTGATGTCAGTGCACCATTCTGGGACCAGCAGCCTTGCATGCATTCACTCTGCTCAGTGAAGATTGAACATGTGGAGAGTCTGAGGGGCTGGTAGTATGGCGGGGGCCGTTTTGATGGTTGTTGTATTGCTGGTCCTCTTAACATTTTTGGTAAGGAGCACCAGCGCTACAAATGAGAAAAGCTAGTTTGGAGCCCTGTAAAATGGCACCCAACACGTTAAGGGCTTTGTATTCACTTGAAAAAAAACATGATGGGGTTCATCCAATATCACTGGATCCAGACTACTCTGTGCCAACCTATGGGATGGAACGCCACAATGGTCAACTCAAAATGGTGTTGACAGAATTGAAACTCCAGCTTCATCATGACATATAAAGTGCTGCCGCCTAAGCCTCTTCAAAGATACTTTTTAATGCAGAGCATCAGTTCTCTTCTGTCAAGTCTTTTGTCCAAGGCCCTGAAGACTGCAGTCATTACATCTCCTTTTGATTAAACATCTAGTAGATATAGGCCTATAAGACACACCTTATGAATGATTGTTAAAGTTATTGCTTTCTTGGTAGAAAATAACCTCATTACCTCATCTCATTAGTTGTTAGAATTCAATTTGATTTGTATAATGCCAAATCACAAAATGACATAATTTTCACAAGGCACTTTACATAAGGTCAAGACCATGCAACACAATAGAGAACCCAATGCTTCCCACAAAAGCAAACACTCTTTATTGTGGAGAGAAAAAAGAGGATGAAACCTCTAGCAGAACCAGACTCAATGTGGGCGGCCAAATCATATTTTCTACAACTGAACAGAGACTTCTTATTGGCCCCAAAAAAGAAAGACCAAAAGTTTTTGCTCACCCTGTGTCCAACACCAAAAACTACAAATGAAGCAAAAATCTTGGTTTTAGTTATGGACCAAAATTTCAAAAGCCACATAAGGACAACAGAAAATCTGACTAATATCAAGGACCTCTCTTTCTAAACAGGATACAGAAAAAAATCTCAACTTTCAGATACTATATGAATGATGTCTTAACAGGTCTCAGCAAAAACATAAACCAGACAGCAGCAGCAGAGTCCTGACATCACTAACACCAAGCAAGTGGAGCACGCCACACTGGTCCTTAAATCACTACACTGGCTCCCTGTGTGTCAAAGGATAGATTATAAAATCCTATTATCTGTTCATAGAGCACTAAATGTTCTTGGGCGTAAATACATCTCTGATTGACTTGTTCGTTATGATGCACATCCTTTCAGGTCATCTGTGTCAGGTTTCATTGTTCCCACAATCCACACCAAGTTTAAGCTGAAAATAATTTAAATCAACTTTTTCATTCTTTAAATTTTTAACAATTTCATTCCCCTGCTTTAGCTTTGAATTCAGACTTTGAATGCATTTCTATGGCTGTGTAGTGCACTTGTATCTGAGAGGTGCAGAATAAAGTTGTTCTATTGTAAGTTTTTTTCTTTCTGGATTCTCTGACAAGCTATAATGAAATCAAAAAGGCTAATCCGGATATCATTTGCTATGTAGGTCTTAACTTTAAAAAAAAAGTTGTCTTTCTTACTCGAACAGGTGTTTCTTGTTTTTTCCTATTGTAATTGTGATGTCAAACTACTTGAGGTTACTCACTCTGTTCCTCGAACTTGCGGATGATGGTATCCAGGAAAGTGTTCTGCGGAGCCACGTGGCCTCGTCTTACCGGCATGGTCCAGGTTCGAGTTCCGACCCGGTTCGGAAGCTTTCTCCCGATATGATTGGCTGATTGAAATTAGAGCTGTTCTTTCTCCAGACACGATTTTCTTTAGTCGGATGTGTAAAATGTTGTTCCTCAGTTTGGCTTGTTTGGTTTGTGTGTCCTCATCCTCTCCTCCACCATGTCTCTCTCTCTCTCCTCTCATGCTCCCTCCATCCTGTCAGCACAGACCCGCCCACTGCAGGTAATGTTCACAGTAAACAAATAAGGCATGAAATCAGGAAACTGTTTATAATATAGACCATCGTGAAAAACAACATCTTATTATTATCAATATTTTGTATTTCTGCAATTATCTTGCAATTTCCATCATAATAGATATGGAGGGACAATTCTTTTTCTATGCACACTCCATTTGTGCATCTCTTTTGTCTGATCTTCTCTACACCCTACAATAAAGGCGTTAGTACTTCAAGTACAAGATCAAGTACTTTTTTCAGAAGTCATATTCTTGAATTTACTTTGGGTGTTAAGCTATTATTGGTCTTTTATCTCTAATGTTGTTATTATTTCCATTATTTTATTTTTATTTTTATTCTGTGTTTTAATAATTACTTTATTTAAGTTAAGTTATTAAGATGTCAATAGAGGAGAAATGTAATAGAGTTACAAATTTATTTTACTCCAGTATAGCAACAGATTCTGTAGCCAACATGTACATGTGGAAACTTTCATGAGAGTCATTTGGAAGACAAAGCATCACATTAGGAGCATATGATGTAAATATTAATACATTATAATGATTCATTATATATTAATCATTATTAGTATGGTTAGTGTGTTAATTGAAGTGTTGTGTTCATGGGGTTCTTTAATAACTTAAAACTGCTGTGTTCAGGACAGCTCCTTCTAATTTCAGTCAAACAGTGACATCTCCAGGATCAATTTTGTAATGACAGCCCGTATGCTGGAAAAGTCCATAATATAAATGTTTCTACCACTTATGACAAACTATGAATTTCGTGTGTTAGACAATTCATTTTATGATAATATATCAGTTTATATGATGAGCTGTGGTAATTGATGTTCCTTAATGTTCTATAGCTGTTTGAAATTCGTCTGACTCTCGAACATGATGGGGTTAAACTTGTTAAATGTTTTTTAATCTGTGTCTGACAATGAAAATATTAATATGAAATATAATTATACTGCAATGCAATAAAACAAGATTAACAAAAAAAAATCATTCTCATTCTTTAACTGCATGTATAAAACTAAAATCACTCCCATGGTAGCCTACAATAACATTTACAGCACATGAGGTATGTAGCTGGAGCCAAGAGGTGATGAGTTTAGGATAAACTGGTGTGGTCATGTTTTAGCTGCCATTACTTACAGTATATTCGTATATTTGAAAATGGGTTCTGTAACTCATTCCTTGCCGTCATCATTCCATAGCACTGAGCTTGGCATTATAACTAATCATATTAGATATCAGTGATGACGAAGATGACAGTGAAGATAAAGCTTACCCCTCATCTCTCTCCCCTCCCTTGTCTAATCTTGTGTTCATATGTGGAGACACAACCCAGTGAATGTCTACACTGATAGAAGATAACAAATAGATGCAACAGACGAAGCTTGAACAAAATACTTAAGCAAGAAATCAGCTGAGATTAAAGCCGACAGCCTCCACTCCTCAATCAGGACAAAAAGGCAACAACCTCTGTGTGTTGTGGGTAAGTACCAAGCAGATAAATGTACAGCACGTCTTGTTATGTGTCGCCTGGAGCTGCAGATATGGTTTCTGTAAGAGACTGAGTCTATTTTATGTGTGACTATCAAAACAGTCATGATCTATTTTTCTGTAACAAATTCATACTGAAATATTTTCTGTGGATAATTATTGTTGTAGTTCTACTTTACCATCTCTTTTTCCCCGTAGCTATTTCTTCCAATAGTGATTTCACATTTACAGTATATGTGCATACATAATTTGCTAATATGCATATATTTTGTGGTGCATGTACTTACTTACTTACTTTTACTTTTCAAGTCACATTATAATGTATTTAAAACCATTGAGCTGTAGGGTTAAAATCTAAACTGCATTTGAACAAATGAATCCAGCTGAATTCAATTCAAATGTATTTGTATGGTGCCAAATCACAACTTACATTATCTCAAGGCCTGTTACATAATAAAGTATAAAGCATCAGAGAGGTGATGTATATATTGTGCTTGCACTTTATCCCAATCAGGCAAAGCGAACTTTTACATCGTTATGATGACATGTATGATGTAATTTATATTATAACAAATGGTTCATCAAAATAAGATGAAGATTGCGTCTCTAATCTCACGGTTGCAATAGTTAATGCATATCTAAGCTTTATGACATCATTTTCTGATTTCATAGTGACATCATGATGACGTCTTTCCTACAATATTATTATAAATTGTGTAGTTCTTCGATCTATATAAGCTTTAGTTTGTTTCTATAGTCCTAAAGGCTGCAGAGATACCTGTAAAATATATTTGAACTGTACATAATGTCATTTTCTGTCACATATATATCATCAAATGGTGGAGAAGAGTTTTCTGATCAATATAAACTTGAGATTGTCTCTTCAATAACCGACTTGTTATTTGCGGTGAACATGACCAGTCTAAAGTAATAATTTTGAAACTTCCAAGTAATTCCACCAAGTTTGTTGGCAGTCCATCCTTGACTGTATAAACTTGCTCACACACACACACAAAATTATTTTGCACACACACATGCAAACACGCAAACACACACAGGTGCAAGAACAATGCCCTGCTTTCAACTAAGCTGGTACACAATGTAATTAGCTCCCTGTGGCTGACGTAGTGTTGATAAGTGCAGCTCAACTGTATCAGCATAAAAGCTTCCTGGTGACTAGCGTGTACTTCTTAAATGCTGTTGGTTTATTCAAAATTATAAAGCAAAGTCCTCAACCCATATTTTAGTAGCTTCGACAAACAGAAAAGTAATGTGTGGAAATAAACCCAAATATGACAGGTTGCAGTAGAACCACACTCAAGACTATAGTCTGTTAAATTATAAACAAACTCCCCATTTTCTCTTTGTCACCAGAGGTTGTTCTTAAATTTTCAGGATCACAATAATAAAATCAAACTTGATAAACAGAATTACAGAGCTTGCAAAGCTTTCAAATAAATGTCACGTCACACACATGCACATATACTGAGATGTCCCAGGTGTGTGTCAGACTCCTGCTAATCTCTGCATAATCTGATCAATCATCTTCAGCCTGACTCATAGTAAGTGGCTGTGACAACTGCATGGACCTGTGCATTCAGTGAACTATAACCAAGAGTATCATGCAGATGAGATTGAAGATTGTACAAAATCAGATGCATGTAGGACAGTTACGAGATTAAGCATATACGTAACTCTGTCAGACACAGTTTGGTAAAGAAGCAGCACTGAGGTCATAAACGTTCATTAGGCATTGAGAGTTAGAGTTAGGCTGTAACATGGCTCTCACCTGGTGCATCACCTCAACTTCTGCGTGTATGTGCCTGGTTAAGTGATTTGTTTGTGTGTTGCAGGCTGCTAGGATGTCTGGCCCTACCCTGACAGAAGAGGACTTGCCTGCCAATCACACAGGTCAGAGACAAACTATCAGAAAGATGAGGTAGACATCAATTTCTAAAATGGAAGACAAGCCTAACTTGTGTTTCTGACTTTTGGGTAAGACAGTACACAAGATAACCATTTTAACTCAAGCCAGTGAATGTTAATTCTGTGTGAAAAGTTTAATTGAGGTGTTAACCAATGTGCTTTTGATGTTTTTTCTACCTTTAATGCTGTACATTATATGTTAAGTATGTCTATGAAGGTGCTTGTGGTCATTTCTTTGTGTGCTTGCAGGTCCTAAAGGTGTAATTAATGACTGGCGGAGGTTTAAGTTGGACAGTGTGGATCAGACCGTCCCTCAGAACAAGAGAGAGCTGCTGAGACAGATGTCCAGCCCTAGAGAGGATGACAAGGACAGAGGCAACAGAAAGGTGGATACAAACAATCACAGAGACTCACATATTGTATACATATCTCATAAAGTTCATGACAAGGATACAAGAGTCTCAGTTGTACTAAAACAAAAAGGTTCAGAGGAAAAGAATCAAAATCACAGGCTGGACCATTGGTTCACAGCCAAAGTTGCCTTGTTTATAATTTATATTAATGTCAAAAAGGTGAAGCAGTAACATTTTTCCTCACGTGTAGATGAGTGTTCAGGAGTACGAGATGATCCAGGATGAGGACGAGCGCTGCCTGAAACGCTACAGGAAGAATTGTATGCAGGAAATGCATGAGCGTTTGAGCTTCGGCCCGAGGTTTGAAGAAGTGCACGAGCTTGAGAGTGGGGAAGCCTTCCTGGAGGTCATAGAGCAGGAACATCGGCAGACCCTGGTGGTAGTTCATGTCTACCAGCATGGTGTCAAAGGTTAGTTTATTTTAATCATGTTGATCTGATCTCATTAACTATTGCAACTACAATGTTTAACTACAAACGTTTTACAGGGGCTCCCTGTTTATTTTAGGATAGACTTTAAAAATGTATTGGTTAGGGTCTGCTGTCAGGGGGGAACCGTGCATGTGTCATCAGGGCCCCAAGGCTCTGGAGTGAATTGACTGAGGAAATAAGTCAGTCTGAGACAGTGTCTTCTTTTAAGTCCTGGCTAAAAACATGCTTTTTTGGGAAAACCTATTCCTGAATTTATTTGGGGAGCTGGGCTATAATTGGCCTTTTATCTCTTATTATTATAACCATTATTCGTTACGTAATTCTTTCTTAATTTTAACAGTTTGTTTTCTTGTTCTGTTGAAGTTTGAACTTTATTTTGAAAAGTGCTTAATAAATAAAGTTATTATTATTATTATTATTATTATTATTATTATTATTATTATTATTATTATTATTATTATTATTATTATTATTATTATCATTATGAGATTGTTCACTACAATGCTGTCTGCTCATGATCTCCATTGTCAGGCTGTGAACAGATGAACTCGTGTCTGGACTGTCTGGCGTTGGAGTACTCCAGTATTAAATTCTGCCGTATTGATGCTGTGGCCACAGGTGCTGCTGAGCGCTTCTCTTCTGAGGTAAGTAAACTCTACCAGTTTGACTCTCCTGATGTAGATTGCAGGTGGAAGCCTGCCATTACAGGTGCCTATCCCAGTCAGCATCCTCCTCCCTTTAAACCTTCTGTCTATTACCGTTTCCAAAAAACCCTGTTGGAAAATGAGAGCAAGAACCTACACACTGAAAAGATCACATAGGCAACATACATATTTTACTGTTTTGTGTCTCAAGATGATTGTGATTGGTTTAAAGAAATACAAACAAGTCAAAGAGTTTTTCCCCATAGTAAACTGACAATGACTGCTGCCAGACCATTTTCCTATACAAGAAGAAGGTAGCTTATATTAATTATAATATCTGAGACTAATAACCAATTGAATCACAGTAAGCCCCATGGAGACATTGAGATTTAGTGATATGAAGAACTGTGAGGTAAAAAAGGGTACAATTAAATAATCAAAACAAATAAAATTGTCTTTAACTCAGTCTCAAATTGTATTGATAAATATTTATAAATGTTTAATTGATGTAGACCATTTAAAACAATGACAACACAAGATAATACAGCCTTGATATGAATAACTACACTACACATATGCCTACAAAATAAATATTACTCCAACATATTTTTACAGTGACTTTATCAATGTATTGTCAATTTCTGGCCTGTAACCCTATGATAGGCTATAATAATTCATTTTGTCAATCAACGCATTCATAAAATCAATCAAAAGTTAAGATATTCAATACTGAAACAATGAAACAATTTGGCACATACTGAATATGTTAGACTAAGGTGTAACATCTCTCTGAGTTTATTTCTAGCTGCTGATGAATTTGTCTGACAATTCTGACACAAAAGACACAAAAGAAAACTTCCAAAAGAGCAATGAACAAAACTAACTAAATGTCCAGTTAAGTACTTTTACTATTACATGCAGCTCAATTTTCAGTTGCCCTCTTGAACTTGAAGGCTGTCATAGCAAAAATACTATTCACAATTATTGAAAGAGTATCTTCTTAAAAAAGAAGAGGAAAAAATGGATCACAGTATTGATCCAAGATGCTGAGTACTGATTCAAACCAGTGTCACTACTAAATGATCAGCCTGCATTCGGCTAAATCCTGATTCCTGTCGATATCCTTTCAGGTTCTCCCTGCCCTGCTGCTGTACAAGGCAGGTGAGTTACTGGGTAATTTCCTGGCTGTTACCAAGCACTTCAGCGAGGATTTCTTTGCAACGGACGTGGAGGGGTTTCTCAATCAATATGGCCTCTTACCTGAGAAGGACTTCGCAGCATGTGCTGATGACGAGGACGAAGGAGGGGACGTGGAGTAGAGGGAGAGGGAAAGAATTAAGAGGGAGGAGAAAAGAATAATAACTGAGAGAGGGGGGAGAGAGGGAGAGAGGGAGAGAGGGTGGATTTGTTGTGGAGTGGATACAGAGGAAGAGGAAACAGGAAGAGGGGAAGAGAGCTGAATAAAGGAATTGTGGGAAGAAGTGGAGGAAGACAGTGGCACACAAACACTAGTAAAGAAAGCATTAATATTGCATTACAGACAAATACACACATAATAGTAAACATCCACCAGCACACACAGAGTGTGGATTATAACTAGAAACAGTTAGGTGTAAATTACATGGTGATTTGTACTGAAATACTGCTTGTCAGTCATATCACAGCTCTGATTAAAGACCACTTGACCAAAATTCTTTCAGTCTCTATCTGTCTGTGTCGCATTATAAAGGTTGGACTACAGAACTGTCACTTCTCATCATGATATTGTTTCTATTTCAGTTAAGTCAACATTTCTTCAGCAGCTCAGTTCTATCTGTATTTTTTTGTGTATTACAATTTACCACACTAATGCACAATGTTTGTGGAGTTATGATGTCATCATGGAGGAAACTTGAGGACATTTTTACATGAGGTTCTGATGAACTGACGTCCAAACCTGTGCCAGTGTGTTACAACATCTATATCAACCTATTCTCCTCAGCTCAGATCTGTCACACGATACTACAGAGGTGGGTAATGATTCTCTCATTGTGCAAATGACACACAGTAAGACTGACATCAATAAGAATGGCCCACTATTTTATCCATTCCTAAAACTACAATCTGTAAGATTGAAGAGAACAGGATCATCAGATGCTAATTTTACAAAGACATTGATCATGTGTTTGTAGGAGAAAACCCCAGATAACATTTCATAGTTCCAACATTATTCCTCTATTTGGCAATTAAAATACAGGACGAAAATGAATTGATAAATAAGGCCATTTAATTCTGTGCTAAGGCAATAAAACAAGACCCATCACTGAAGGTTGATGTGTGCTGCTATAAAAGGAGGTGCTGAAGATGAAAACAAGATGAAAAGAACATGGTTATAGTGACGTCAAAGCTTTATGCTATTTTTAATCAATACTTAGGAAAATTGGAAAAGAGGTTCATCAAAAAGATAAGGGATATGGTAATGGTTTTGTATTTATATAGTGCTTTTCTAGTCTTGATGACCACTCAAAGCTCTTTACAGTACAGTTTTACATTCACCCATTCACACACACATTCATACAGTACATCTATTAGCAGCACTTTGTTGATCTATGAGGGGCAATTCAGGGTTCAGCATCTTGCCCAAGGACACTTCGGCATGCAGATGGGGAAGAATGGGGATCGAACTGCCGACCTTCAGGTTGGAGGACAACCGCTCTACCCCTTAGCCACAGCCGCCCGTGGCCCGACAACGGTCGCCCCTCTCCTTCCTCGCACCGCATGTTTGTGGAGAACCTGGTGCTAAATGACTTTCAGATGAATGCAGTGAAGAGCAGGTGAAGCCAGAGGAGGAAGAGGAAGAGTTATCTCCTACAGCAGCAGATGAGTCAGGACATGAGAACAAGAGGAGGGATCTTTAGCTTCTCTGGTTCATCGGTTCTCAAACGTTTTGATCTCAAGTCGCACCTTTACATATGATTTTAGCTTTTCTATGTAAATCATCATAACTAAGTTAGATTCCAAGGCACACTAGTGCACGACCGGGTCAGTTGGGTGTTGGTTGACGTATGTTGATTCATTTTATGACCAGGACCGGAGGGAGGAGAGGAGAACAGAGCAAGAGGAGAGTGCAGGGGAGATGAGCAGTGCGACAGACGGATGAGACACCCAATGATACAGGAGACTGAGGAGAGGTGAAAAAAGGAGCATCAGAAAGAGCTAACCCAGTTTGTCATTGTTCTCTTTTCACAGTTTAAAAGGAGCCCTCATTACATAATAGAAGCAGAAGCTATCAAACCAGGGTTGGACGATATTAAAAATTTTGTCAAAGCATTGGCAACATACAATACAGCATATGACTAATTAATTATGTCAAGGCTCTTTTTGATAGTGTTTTACAACTGCTGCTGAAAATAAACACAATAATTAATTGCCTGGCTTCAAAAACTGGAAAAAGTTTACTCTTAGGTGGAAATAATAAGAAATGTCTGGGCTGCTCTCAATGCAAGTTTCCAGTGTCCTCAACCTCTTCCTAACCACTAATCTATAAGGGTTGGGGGGGCAGAGGACGTTGCACCTTATAAGTCCTATGAGACAAACTGGGAATATGGGCTATATAAATAAAATGTGATTGATTGGTCTGAGACTAATACACAGTCTTGGAATTTAATGTTTACTCAGTTGGACTGAGAGTGACATGACAGCAGCACTGTCCGAATTTGGTTTTTATATCCTGAGTTTAGCCTGTAAGGCAACTAATGCCTCTCAGTGTGCCATACAATTTAAACAGTGTTTGTTTGTAGTTGTTTAAGTGTCACCAAGAAGGATGGTTGACATGATCATTCCAATGTAACCCCGATCTTTACAAAGATTCTGAGGGATGTTATACAGCACAAGAAGAAATAGTGCCTGACAGTCATCACCGAAGGAAAAATATTCAGGGCGTGGAGCAGCTCCTCCATGTTTGTTGCCCGGTTCGATATCAACAGTAGTGCAGCGATTCACAGCCGGACTCTTATCTGGTTCTGATTTAGGAGATTTTAAGTTAAAATTTAAAATCTGAAACGTTCAAGAAGATGCAGGATGACGCGCGCTACCTCAAACGGTGAGACCCAGCAGAGCTAACGCGACTGTTCATTTAGATCAAGATGCATTTAGGGCAAAGATACATTAGCTAGCTAATATTATGCATGTTAGCATCGGTCAAACAATAAATATGAGAAGTATCTGGACGAGAGCAAGGAGAGAATGGGTTTGAATATCCGTTTTAGCCCCGGTGTGCAGGGAGAGCTTCTGTGGGTCAAAGAAGCTCTCACCAAGCCCTGGTCAAACTTCTACATATTTTAACGTTTTCATGCTCTCCAGCGACCGACAATTCAAAGCGACATTGTTTTGTATGATTTTGTAAATCGCTGGTATCCACTAGTCAATTCGGCATAGATGTAATGGTGTAATGTCACAGATTTTGGGGGAAAGTATCACAGCTTACAGCAACAATCATGTCTGCCCGACCCTCAGTAGAACACAACGCTAACCAATGCAGAGTAAAGAGCTGTCTGTGTGAATTTGTACCAGAAATCCACCTGTAGTTCCGTGGCGAAGATTCACATTGTGCCGACTTCCCCACAAAACCATAACAAATCATGGAATATCTGTGTCACATTTCAACTTAGCTGTATTTCCACTGGAATACACAACTACATTTAAACCTGCAGAATGTTAATGGGGGTTCGGCACTGCATTTCCTCTCTGAAGGAAGGGGCTGGGACAACCTAGCTAGGAAGGAACTGGGAAACGATGACTGATCAACTGAAAAGCTAATTAGCTTAGCTGGTGTAGAACTAGCTTGGGTGGTGGTGGTTCACGCTGCGAGTTGAGCTAAATTAGCCTTTAGACTTGTCAGAGCGTCAATGAAAACAAATGTTAGCCCGTTAGCCTGTTAGCACAGCCAGGATACAGGCAATGCACGTCACTGTCTGGGCGTGTCTGTCTGTGCATTGTTTTGGTGCCTGGATGTAAGGTTAACGACAGATTCCATGTTTTATTTGTCACTGACATCAGAGCTGAACACCACAGTTTAAATGTCATTATATCTAATTGTGTTTATATATTGTGTATCATTTCATCTTGCGTCATCAACACGTCCTACTTGTCGTCTCGCGGTGTTTGCTGCTGTTGCAGGTGAAACTGATGCTTTTGAAAACCCTGTTTTTTGCAAGAAGAACAATCAACAACTACGTTGACTGAGGACTTACTTTGTTTTGTAAGAGAAAACCAGATTGTGTAAATATGGATGATGATGTGATGATATTGAGTTGGATGATTACTTGTGAAATATGAATGAACTAGTTATCTGGAGAAAAGCTCTTTATTGAGTCATTGAATGTGTGTATATATGTGTGGATATACATATATATAAATGTGTGTGTGTGTACTTGTGCGAGTGATCCAATTGATGCTCACATATGTCATAATTCACTCGTCTCAGACTGATGAATCCCATATAATGGTCATGTTGACTCATGACTCAATGGTCATGAGTCATGTTTCATTTATTCACAAAAAAGGCCCAGAAGAGAAGCTCACACTGCTGAGCTTCAAGTCTGCTGTCAGTAATCTATTAATCAAACCAAAACAATAAGAAAATAATACAAGTGCATCAGTGACACATCATTAGAGCAGCCTGTACTGATGTAGAAACACAGATGATTAGTATGAGAGCTGGTCAGGGGGAACAACAATCACTGAGATAATAAAGTGAAGAAGTTTACAGTGTACTGTAGGTGATGTAAAACATGATGGTACTGGACAGTGACCTGCATAAAAACTGAGGCAGCTCACACACTGAGAGTTTTCTAACAACTGATGAACCGTAGAAGCTGCTGTGAACAAATATGCAAACAAAATGACAAAAATGTAAAACAAAACCTCTGTAATTTGTCAAGCCATGGTGGTGATAATGGTGATATTGGGAAGAGAATATTAATTTTGCAGGATGATTTTTTTATGTAATTCATTTTAATATAATATTGTAATTCCAGGTTCGTCCTGTAAAGAAAAGCAGTTTGTCCACAACTTTTGTGACATGTAATGTAATGTAACATGTCATGACCACCAAAGTTACAAACTCTCTTAAATCCCTTGTATTTACTATTTAAAAGCGCTCCGTTCTTGCATGAGGTCCACTGCTTCATTCCACTCAGTAGTTGTGGACTTCACGGATTTCGAACTTGCATTATTATGCAACTGACAAGCGAGTTTACAAAGTTACGGAATAAGTAATTAAACTGTCTGTTTATTTTCACCCAAAGCAAAGTGACTGCAGGCAGTCTAGATGTTCATCCCACGGAGAAGGCCCTCGTGGTCCACTATGAGGTGGAGGCGTCCATACTGGGGGAGAGTGGAGGTCATATGCTGGGCGAACGCAAGGAGGGACAAAAGATGTGAGTGTTCTGTTCTTTTCTGCACACAGCTGCCATCCACATCCTCCTGGACTATTTTTCTATCTCTTCTTTCTTTTCTTTGAATAAACTGTCATTTAACTTTTATTTACAGTCACATTAGATTTTCTCTTAGTATTTTCTTCTTTCTCTCCATTCACCTCAGAGCTCTACTGTTTCTAAAGTCCTTTGTCTCTTTTCATTTAAGTTTATTCTCATTTGAACTGGATTAGTTTTATTCGGGCTGTTCACCATCATCTTACTCCTGGTTATCTACACTGGATAGAAGTAGATAAACATTTTATCCGTTTATGTGACTGGAATTATTTTAACATGATGTGGATTAGTGTAATGCCTGACCACACAAATATGTTCCCAGTTGTATTTTTTTTTTTTCTCCAGCTGGTTTTAAAGACTGAAATGTAAAAGATCATTTGTATTAAATAACACACACATATTTGTCATGTTTTTGTCCCCGTATTGTAATTTTCAAACTCTAATTGAACATGTATAATCAGCCACAGACTTGTTTCAGCTTCATTTTAGTTCTTGAAATTGTTTCAAAATTCTGTTGCAGTTATCTAGTTAACTTAATATCAAATATCACTCGCTAGAGCCTGTAGACTTGTTCAAAGCTAATGAAGAGGATTAAGTCATTCACCTTTTCACCTTCATCTGTCACCCATCTCTTTGTCTGCTCTTTCTCCCTCTAGCATCCGTGTGAAGAGTCTGTCTCCCAGTACAGATGTGGGAGCTTTGGCCAAGAAAGTGGTGGAGGAGTGTAAGCTCATCCCTTCCTCCCGTTTGCCCCAGGTGGAGCAGCTCCTCTACTACCTGCAGAACAGGAAATCATCCCCTGTGGAGGGAAAAGGTGAGTCATGTCACCAGTAGACATGCAACAGCGTAAACACAAAACACAAAACACATAAACATACTCACATTTTCCCCATCAAAAATATTATCATACACACTTAATGGCTTTATTGCACTCATCTAGAATGGAATCCTTTTCATGCTATAAGTGAAGCTTTACTGACGGGCTCAACACACATTGTTAACTGATGTAAGCTTTGTGTAATGACCCACACAAAACATCGCATCATGTAAAACGAATTCTGGAGAGTTAAAGAATTGTTCTGCCATAAAGCTGCTGTTCAGTGCACATTATTCAATACACAAGATGTTTCACTTCTAGATGTTTAATATCTAATGGAAAACTTTGCTGGGTGTGTGTGTTTTTTCGTCACCAGTGGAGAAGAAAGAAAAAAGAAGTGTAAAACCCAGAGAGTTGACACCGTTTGAAGGAATGGAGGTAACATGGCTGAAACTTACTGTTAATGTGTCTTGTTCCTTCATAGTCATTTCAGTGAGATCTCATAGAGCATTTGCAAAATGTTACAATGTATTTTTTCCTGAACGCTCATCAGCTCTCTACCTCCGGATACAAGCATACATGGATTTGACAAGCTTTTTATTTTATTTTCTGAATGCACCTCAGCCATCTAAAGCATGATGGCATGCCTCATCTTCATTAACATCACTCTAAGTTGCACAAATCCATTGTTGTGACTCTGTTGGGGCCATGGACTGTATATAAAGACTTTGTGTCTCCTCTTCCTACTGTTGTACAAAACTGAAGCCAAATATCCCTGATTTGGGCTCTGTCATCTTGTGCTGGTCAGGTCATATAGACCTGCCGATATATATACTAATATCTAGTCAGTCTTAGCTGTCATCAAACCAAACTTTATCATAATAATGAACACTTGAACCTACAACAGTGTGATGGGAACTATCTAAAATAGTAAAAGAGTTTACGACCCAGCCAACAGGGGGCAATCTTTGAATGCAGTATATGTTTGGGGCGTACACTAGATTTGCAGCAGCACCAACGATTTTACACTTGTTTATTCTAATTTAAAGTACAACTGGTAGTGTAAATCTCTTTTTTTGTTTTGTTTTTACTTATAATAGGTTGTCATGTCTTGTTCTCAGTCATTAACAGTGTTTTTGTGTTTGTCTCTGCAGTTAAATGAGGAAGCCAGTATAACCAAAGTGGATGAGTATGTGGAGCTGCTCTATGAAGGCGTCCCAGAGAAGATCAGAGGCTCTGCTCTCATTCTGCAGCTCGCCCGCAACCCTGAAAACCTGGAGGAGCTGCTACACAACGGTGCGGTTTCACTGTACTTGTTATTTCTAATTGTTAACCTAAGTTTTGCTGCCTACACCTATCACAAGATGTGTACTTCTTAGATTTGTTGTCGGTTAAGTTTGGGTTTTTGTAGGTAACATTTTTGTCCAATTGCATCATCTCTACTTGCGCAATAATTTTTTTCAAGGTTACTTATAATCAAAATCTTGTCACAGAGTCTGACCCCTTCATCCAGTGCAGCATTCAGGGAGTAAAATCCACTACTATCACTAAGGAAAATGAAGAGATGCACAATAGTTGTAACGCATGTTTTCCTGTTAATGTTACCTTATTAATGATCCTTTTGTATTTTGATATTTTTACCATGGTGAAGCTGGCTATATCACACATAAATATGTACATACTTAATACAAACATCAACTGAAGTATCTTGATGTAAAACTTTGTAGTGAAGCAAACATCAGGTAACCATGTGGTGCCAGTGATGGTCACAGTCTCTAGTGGGAACAGCATAAAATCCACTACATTTAAATAAGCTTCATTATAAGATGTATTGTTTTTGAACAAACTGTAGCTGGAGCCCCAGGTGGTTGTACTTGTACCTGTAAGTCATGTGACTTGATGTGCAAAGCTGCTCATGTGTTTGTGTGCAGAGGCAGTTCTCGGTGCTCTGGCCAGAGTACTGAGGGAGGACTGGAAACAGAGTGGGGAGCTGGCCACCATCATCATCTACATCTTCTTCTGCTTCTCTAGGTAACACACACACCCACTCCTCTGTCGTGTTAGTGTAGCTGTTTTCAGACATGACCTCCGGGTAAAATCCAGATAATTGGCTATGGACTTCACACGCAATTTACCGTACCACAGTGGGAGGTTTTCTGCAAAGATGTGTTCACAACAGCATCAAATCCTCTGCATTATTCAGGCGAGAGCTGGAGCAGCCGGGTGCAGCAGACTGTGTCTTCTACGTGTATGACACAACTTTTTCCCCGGGAGATCTGTTGCATTTTAGAAGCAACAAAAGCATGTCTGAAACCAGCTTAAGTGTTGCTGTTTCAGCTTCAGCCTCTTACTAGTGTCTCTCCTCTACTGTTCTCCAGTTTCTCCCAGTTCCATGGAGTGGTGAGTCATTATAAAGTAGGTGCGTTGTGTATGAGCGTGGTGGAACATGAGCTGAAGAGACATGACGTGTGGTGTGAGGAGCTACGCAAGAAAAATAAGGCTTATATCCTTTAATGTGCTCTTATTCCCCCCTGTCTGTTTCATTTGTCAGTTATTGTGTATGTCTAATAGTAATGTGACTTATTTTGTGTGTGCGAAAAATATTCCTTAACATTCTTGTGTACGTGAGTCAGCACCGGAGAATGGTTCCCTAAGAAGAGACCAAGACAAAGCTCTGAGGAAGTACCAAGGGCTTCGGGCTAAACAGGAGCAGCTGCTCAGAGGTAAGTAAGCCTTTCAACTCTCCAGAGGTGGTGTTTTTCTGTGCTGTGAGGTGAACTCAGATTTGATGCATCACTTCATTCCAAATTAAAGGAATCAGAGGGGAGATACATTCACTGGGTGCAATGTATACACAATCTATTACATGGCTTTTCCTCCCACATTTTCCAATTTGCACCTCAGGGCTAAATCATTTCCATGTTATTTTCAGAGGAGTCACATTTCTTCATAGTAATGCTTTATAAGCCTAAGTATTATTTCATTACTATTTGAATACTTTCATGAAAGGTAATGTGCATATTTAATTAAAACTATAAATCGTTATTCCTTAGAGTTAGCATTGCTTTAAATGTAACCAAGGAATGATTTGAGTTATGCTACAAGAAATACATTATCTCTAATTTTCTCTTGCACCTTGTTCCTCATTGCTTCCCCTCTCTCTCTCTCTCTCTCTCTCTCTCTCTCTCTCTCATGTTTTTTTCACTCAGTGTCTCTTTACCTTCTGTTGAACCTCGCTGAGGACACGAGAACGGAGCTGAAAATGAGGAATAAGAACATTGTTGGTCTGTTGGTCAAAGTTCTTGATCGGGATGATGAGGAGCTGCTGGTCCTGGTGGTTTCATTCCTGAAAAAACTGTCCATCTTTTTGGAGAACAAAAACGACATGGTGAGATGCAGTTTAGATTAGATTCATGGTGCGAGGAGGGACAAAGGAAGAGCCTCAAATATATTTTTATGTATTCAGTCTCACAAAGAACTGGGGATATTGAGTAATTTCCTAATATGCCCCTGCAAGCAATGGGTCAAACCAGAATCCACTTCTTTGATTCCCTTAATAACTGCATTCATTCCACAAGATGTTGGAAACTTTCCTCTAAGATTCTGCTTCATGTTCACATGACTGCATCACATTATTTCTGCAGATTTGTCAGTTGCACATTCATGCTGCCAATCTCCTGTTCTACTACATCACAAAGGTTGTACTGGATTGACATTTGATTTTAGGAGATCAGCAGTTTCAGAAATACTCAAATCAGCCCATCTGACAACAACAATCACGCCACTGAGATCACATTTTTTTCTCCACTCTGATGTTTGATGTGAGCATTAACTGAAGCTCCCGACCTGATGATTTGCCCGGTCTCCCCTTTATTGATTAAACCACACTAACTGTAAAAGTCTGGGTCTGGTTGCTTTCTAGTTAGATTTGTTTCTGTGTGACTTGCAGGCTGAGGTTGACACTGTAGAACGACTGGCTCGTCTGGTTCCCTGTGACCATGAAGATCTGTTAAACCTGACTCTGCGCCTGCTGCTCAACCTCTCCTTTGACTCTGGGCTCCGAGCCAAGATGGTTGAAGTTGGACTTTTGCCTAAACTGACTGGCTTGATGGGTATATATACGCACTAATATAATAGTCGATATTACACAGCAATTGCAGAACTTTATTCCTTATGCCTTACAATTAATAAATAATGACCTCCTTTACATAATGTATGATGGTAGTGTTATTTTCTTCATCTCCATTTGGGAATTGTATCAATCCATGATTAATACAAAATCATCTTATGTCTGTCTTTGTGCAGCTGATGAGAACAACCGTCAAGTAGTGATGCGTATCCTGTATCATATCAGCATGGATGACCGCTTCAAGGGCATGTTTGTTTACACTGACTGCATACCTCAGGTATGAGAGCAGCCACTGAGAATCATTTTAAAAGAAATACAAATGAAGTAACTCTTGACGTGATCTTTGAATGGTGTGAAGTCAGAGCTGTTTGTGTATCTGTGTGTAGCTCATGCAGATGCTGTTTGAGTGCAGTGAGGAGGAAATTGAGGCCGAGCTCATCTCCATCTGCATCAACCTGGCTGCAAACAAGAGGAACGCTCAACTTACATGTGAAGGTAGATTTATATGAGCTGCACTGAGTCATTTATATCGATATTTTAAGATGGTACAAAGAAGGAAGGAGACCAGCTGTTTTCATATTGGAACACGCTAAATGTGGCAAGAGAGCAAGGTGATAGAACGCCTCATTTATCGGTGCCTTCGTTATGAAGATCGTGACAGAAAGGCAACTCCTCTACTGGCAATGGCAAAGGAGTCAATTTCCTTCTTTTAGCAAAGTTTAATGTAAAAGAGGCAGACTTTAATGAATTTGGTGTCTGAAGTTATGTCAGATAGCAATGTTATGCTATCTCTGCTCAGTTGTTGAATATCTGGGGGATACATTAACATAACCACAATTGCATGGTGGGGGATTTCCCCAAGCTTTGTCTTAAGGGAGGTGCAGTGTTGCCAGACTTTATAAACCCCTGAACCCAACAACGACCCACTGATTCTGCATAATCCTCCCAGACTGCACCACCTGATCTTAAATATTAGTGTCTGGGCTGTAGCTTTAACAGTTTCTGGCTTAAGTGGAGAGTCATGTTTGGTACAGTCCTGTTTAGTTTAAGTGTTTCTGGGTTTTGATGGTCTCTGTTTGTCTCTGTCTGTAGGAAATGGGCTGAAGATGCTGATGAAGAAAGCTCTTAAGACAAAAGACTGTCTGCTGATGAAGATGATCAGAAACATCTCACAACACGATGGACCAACCAAACCTCTGTTCATAGTCAGTTACAAATCCCCATTTGAAAATACAGCATCCAAAAACATATGAGTGTTAGTAGGTGGTAGTAGTGTTATCAGTAGAAGTTTTTGTTTCACCGGAAGGTTTTCGTTTCCCATGATGGATTTGTCTCCTCTCCTCCTCTCAGGACTATGTGGGTGACCTGGCAGCAGAGATCCGTGCAGAGGAAGATGAGGAGTGGGTTCTTGAGTGTCTGGGGACACTGGCCAACCTCACCATCCCTGACCTGGACTGGGAGTTGGTGCTGAAGGAGTACAACCTGGTACCTTACCTCAAAGACAGACTCAAACCAGGTAGTAACTCGTCCTTGAGAATACAGTTCCAAATGTATGGGCACTCCCTGAGCAAGTCACATATTGTACAGATTTTTGAAAGTGAAAAGAAGTAAATACAACCCCTGTATCAAATAGATAGATTATATGAAATCTCTTTCAGCTTGAAATACTTGAATTGGCAATTACTGGTACCTGTAAGGAAAGCTTTCAGTTAAAACTGCACGTGTGCTGGGAGCTGCAGGAAGGTTGAGTAGACACAGGTGCTGCAAGCATGAAGAATGCAAAGCCACATCTGGATTAGCCAGAGGTGTCTTTTCTCTGAGTTGTGGAAAAGCCTCAACTCAATTCTTTGTTTTTGTTTCACCTTGTTTTCTACTGAAACAGTCTAAACCACCAGCATTCAGTAACAGTTTATTTTCTTACTTTTATCTCTTGTGTCGTGTGTGTGTGTGTTTCAGGCTCAGCAGAGGATGACCTCATCCTAGAGGTGGTGATTATGATTGGAACGGTTTCCATGGATGATGCCTGTGCCGCCATGTTGGCTAAATCTGGCATCATTCCTGCCCTTATCGAGCTACTGAATGGTGACTTACTAACACACAGACAGACACACAATTAAATGCTTTTTACCAGTTGAACATGTCGTCTACAATATATTGGTTTTTAGTCTGAAAAAAGTCTCTGTGGTCATAGTAATGAAGTCAAGAAAAGGCTACTAATTTCGAACTGTACTTGAAAAAAACAAGTAGTACACCATGATATGAAGATTGACGGTTATCATATGCACATTTGCTTATTAGTGATATTTATAAAATGCAACCCGAGTCTCACCTGTGTGTGTGCATCTTCTTTCTTCCTCTCCTGAAGATCAGACTGTGACCACACACACAAGCGAGAGGGCCACAATTTATATCACCAATCTCCAGTCCCTGAAAAATAAAATAGTAGCACAAACCAATCATCTAGAGGATTAATGGAGAAAAATCATTAGCATATTAATCCATAATGAAAATAATCATTAGTTTCATAGTAGCAATCTCATCATATAATATGTTATAGAAACAGTAGTACTGAGTTCTTTCACCTTTAGCACTTAAAGAACACTGGTTAATGCAGGACCTTTACTTGTAACACCCTTCAGGTAAGTAAAGTACAGTGTGGTATTAGTACTTTTACTTAGGTAACTAAGTGAATTCTTCCTCAATTTTAAACTAGGAATCATAATAAATAATAATAATTAGAAATACAAGGAATCTAAAAATCTCATACAGTTTCAGCCTTTCTTATGAATATTAAATGTAAGCGATATCTTAATTGGTGAATTTATAGTATTATAACCTTTAACCATGTGCTCTCCATGTGTTACATGTAGCCCAACAGGAGGACGACGAGTTTGTGTGTCAGATTGTCTACGTCTTCTATCAGATGGTTTTCCACCAAGCCACACGAGACGTCATCATCAAAGACACCCGTATCCTTCCCACAATGCACTCTAATTTACATGTAAAGATGAATGGGTACACTGACTGTAAAATCTTCACACGCCATCCTCAGAAGGTTTCTGTGGTTTTTCTTTAACCCTCGCTCTAGAGGCTCCAGCCTACCTGATAGACCTGATGCATGACAAGAATGCTGAGATTAGAAAAGTGTGTGACAACACCCTTGACATTATTGCTGTAAGTGAAAAAGCACATTGCAGATGCAGTGTAGTAGCTACTGGTAACAGCACATAATTTCTTTAATATGATACAGAATCAAACATTCCTGTGTGTGTGTGTGTAGGCTGCCTCTCATTTACTTGTTCCCTCATGTTCTAGGAGTACGATGAGGAGTGGGGGAGGAAGATCCAGTCAGAGAAGTTTCGTTTCCATAACAACCAATGGTTGGAGATGGTCGAGAGTCGTCAGGCTGATGAGTCGGAAACGTATCTCTATGATAACGACAATGACAGGGCCGATCTCTTCTATAGTGCAGGTACATTGAACTCAGGACTATGCATTACACTGCAAAATATTACAGGTCATTTATTTTATAAGTATTGGGTTAACTGCAAAAATGTATTTTCAAGGTTTTTGTCACAGTACCTACAGATCATTTGTTTTTTAGCATATATTTAAGGCATATCTCAGGCCATAGGAGTATCTGTCTCCCTCCTCTTTACTGTATAGCTGTTGTCAAAGGCCCTGTTCAGACCTGGTATTAAGACACAGTGAGGACACATTTAAGATTTGATCACTCAGGCACAACTGGAGGGGATTTGGGACACATGCCGCCACATTCTTTTAGCAGTGTGAACGTGAATGTGTTCTGGTTAACAAATATACAACCTACTCAGCTGACGTCCACAAACACCTGACCTATCTGTATAGTCAGACTGGTTAAAAACATCATGTGGTCGATGTGAACAGAAATTATGACCTTGCTTATTTGCGTATAGAGAGCGTATAAATCCAATCACTTATTGTCTCTGAAGACACATTCATGACGCATTTTAATGCCCGATGTGAAATGACGAACTTTAAGCTTTCAACTTGATATGGCAGAGTCCTTAGAACCAGCAGAGCACAGGCAAACAAACATGTCCAGGGGCACCACAACAACTACTATGATTTTAGTCAAGCATGATAGTTTTCACAATCACCAAATAAGATCAGGGAAATACTGTAATTACTTTTGACTCATTTATTCACCAACACTGAATCTTAAGGTTCCAATGAGGACTGACTGACTTTTTTTAGGTTACCACTGAATCAAATCTGCCACATTCAGTTGATGTATATACTGTACTGGGATAACTTATTGAGTGATAATGGAAACTATTATATTACATAAAGTTTTGGCTGTGGCAACATTCAGAAAAGATTAATCCTATAAAAACTAATTGGGCTACTATGAAGTGCAATCACAATGTGTCACCAGAGAGCTTATGTGCATTTTATCTTCATGTGTTTGTCTTAAGATGGAATAACTCCAGCAGACGGCTGCGTCAGCCCAGATTTCTTCAGTGACCTGCAGGCTCAGAATGGAGACTCACACCTCACAGAGTGAGTTACTGTTACTGTGCAATAGAAACATGAACTGTAATGAAAACAATAGTACAAAGTGCTTTAACATTTCCCCCCCCCAAACACCAATCAATCAGAGGAGAATGTGGTAAACAATGCAATAGGAAAAGATTATTATTCATCAGTTCTAAAGAGCAAATTACTACACATCACTTATCATTAATTAATAATAATAATAATATTAGAATTTTAAAACAACAGACACCGGCACACAAGCTGTATCCCAGTTTAGGGCCCGCCTCCTTTGAAGGAGGCATTTGAAGACCGACTGCATCTAGATTGTCCCATTTTGAAGGCTTCTTCCTTCAAATGTGGCCAGCAAATGCATCCTTTCATCCCGGAACAATGAAGGCTCCAAGGGATGGATCCTTCTCGGGACCAAACTATCCCAGGATTCATTGCACTTCGAAACTGTTTTTCAAAGCGATAATGGCGGCAATACCAAAATGTCTGATGCTTACACTTTTAAATGTAAGTATCTGGGTTAAACTCAGATAACGGTTGACGGTATACATGTTAAAAAACCACAGGGCATTAAAACTTCCTCATCGAGACCAACTGCAACTCTGTTGCTAGGCAACGACAGTGATAGCAGGACAAGCTGGCGATGCAAATCATGGAAATCCTCTGTATACCAGACTGTCTCATTTCTGTTTGGCCTTGGTGGTCTACGTGACCCAGAAAGGCCCCCTCCTTTGTGGGGTGTTTAGGCCAAAGGAGGCAGCCTCAGAATTAGGGCACACACACACGCACACACCACACACCACACACCACACACACACACACACACACACACACACACACACACACTCAGGCTCCTGAGGAAGATATTATTTAAACTAAAGAAAGTTGGTCATACACTTGTTTTTGTTAGTTTTACTTGAGGCCTCCATGTGTTTCACTAGAGAATGAAAATACTATTCTTCATGTCCAGCCACAGTCTTAGCTTGTGTTCCTCATATTGAAGTTAATAGTCTGTGTTAATTAAACTGGTTTTGTTCTCCAGAGCTGACAGAGACATCTTCGACCAGACCAGCTCGTCACCTGGACGACCAGCCACTGCGTACGGCTTTAGACCTGACGAGCAGCCCTTCTATCAGTACACATAGACACACACACACACACACGTCAGGACATCCTGACATGTTAACCATCCACAATCTGCACATCCACATCATTAGAATGACAATAAAATATTACAAAATACTAATGCCCACTACGATCGTGTAGATAGACGATGATCTCACTGATTGGAGGTGTTCAGAGTGGTTATAGCCCAACTTTCCCATTATTGTATCAAATTATTGTTCATAGTAGTAGCATTAAATTAAATTAAAATTAAAAATAATCTTACATCTGCATAGTTTCACGTCTGATTCTCCCACATAAAACAATTGCAAGCACACACACAACACTCGGACTGGACTGTGTGTAGATGCCTCGCTGTACATGACACAGAGTGGAGGAGATTAGAGATATACAAAAAGAACAAATCAATCTGCTTGATTTTTAGTTTTTTTGTGTTTTTAAAGTTTTTGTCAAAACTGCAAGTGAATGGACAGTCAATGTGATAGAGAGAGAGAAATGAGCCATAAAAACATAAATAGCATGATGTGCCTCTGCAGCTCTAACAGAGTAAGAGAGATGAGTTTTGGTCAGTACATAGTTGTAATTATTAATTCTAGCACGATAATAAACACTTACCATGTTGGAGTGGGAGCCAGATAGATCTTTTAAATATTACTAATACTCGTGACAGACTTGGTGTGAACCCACCCATTTTTTCAAGTAATCAGGAATAATAGAAGATCCAGTAGTTGTGGAGAAGCCTGTATATAACACTGCAGATTATAAAGGTGTTATTTAATAACCTGCAGTTCCACACAGTCATTACCCATTTCCTTCACAACAACAACAACAACAAAGAAGAACATCAAGTTAATGTTAAATCTTACTCACTGGCCACAGTCTTTGTATGATAAGTTTTTTGTTGAACAGCAAATAATTTAAAGAATGTGAACAAACTTTATTTTTATCTATGTTGAAAAGTTTTGCACATGTTTTGTTTATAGTGATTATTTGTTGCCTCCTCAAATCTACATAAAAACACTCTATATACTTTCTTACCTTGGTTCAAGGGTTTGAGATCCACCAGACTCTGTATAACACTGTCAACATCTTGAGTAACAGTAATTTTAATAACATGCACTACAATGTACATAACTGTGTTTTTTAATGTCACTGTAAACTGGGCACATTGCTGCTGGTTATCCTTACATCTTGGAGTGCTTTTACACTTGAAAGCAGAACCAAGAACAGGCATCACCGTCTGTCACCAACTATTACATGTTAATACATTCACAGTTTTCTTCTTTTGCACTGGTACAGTGGCAGCTGAGTAGTGGAGGGCAATAGGTATATATATATACATACTTGGCAGATATTTCTGAAAATATATATAGAAAAGTGCAGGTAACACTAACATAATGTGCTGCTGTTGCGCTAAGGTAAAACCACACAAATTTGTATACACCCCAAATATGAAGCTGTCATCATATTTGTGATAGAATTAAAATGATTTGAATGATTTGCTTCCATATCAGTGGCCCAGCTCTAGTTTTCTCAACGACTGTTAAACAGAGAAAAGGCCCCAGACTGATTGATGACTGGTCTAAATTTTCAATAATACAGTAATTGTACTAGCATGTACCGTGTTTAGTATGTTAAGTTAACCATTCTGACATTTCATGTATTTACTGTACATATTTCCCTGTTTTAACAGCAGTGAGAGCAGCTTTGGACCATGTGGAGTCAATGTTGTGTCGACAGTGTTATTGGTAGCATGTTTATGGCTGTTTTCAGTTTTGCCAGGGTCCTGCAGTAGTAACTGTCTCACAGTGTTATTGTTTACTGTGTGTTGTTAGAGCCGCAGAGCTTTAATACGAGAAAATGATGGGAATCAGCATAATTACATATTTCAAACCAAAAACACATTGTTCCATGAACTAAACTACATAGTTCTTAATGAAGAGGAGAGTTGTACATTCTGTTAAGTGCTCGACAGTTTTGCAACATATTGTTATTACTTTTAGGCATATTTGCACATATAGTTATATTTTGATGCATGGTTATAGTTTGTTTTTTTATCATAAGTTATTGTGAAACTACAGTATGTACACTATATTATTGTTTTTATGATTTTATTGCTACTTAACAAAAAAAACTGTAAAAAGTAGTAAGTACTGGACTATAGATATTCTTCATCATCACTGTCTTTCTTCTTTAAATAAAAACACACATATGATATTTGACTGTTTTAATATCACACTGTGTTCACTGTTACATTCGGGATATCATGGGTACCTTGCTCAGTTTTCTTGTAAACAAGTATATTTGTGTTTATGTTCACATGTTGAACCAAATGCATTGTATGTACCTTTTAGCCTGTCAGTCACTTCAAATATTTTGATTTGGTTTACTTTATATATACCTTGATGAAATACAACATATCAGATTTAGTCACCAATAGAATGATTAAGTCTTGGAAAGTCATGGATGTATAACCATGTGTGAAAGCATAGCTGCATAGCAGGTGTGTGTGGAAATATGACTTGGAAGGGTTTCTCCTGATTAACTTTCGGAGCTGATCGTTCATAGGTCTAAATAAAACAAACATTTAATACAGTTAGACATACAATTTAAAGCCTATATTGATCAGAAAATGATTCCCTATTTCCTATTATTCCTCATAGTTATGCAGAAGTCATAAACGGGTCAGGAAATCACATCATGCAAAGTTCAAAAGTCAAATTTTCCAGGTATCTCTGTATCATAGAGGACTATTCACACAAATATGGATAGATAAAATTATATCTGATCATATGGTGGAATGATGTCATCATGTCGTCACTATGAAGTCAGAATATGATGTCATATAGTATAGTAATACTTTTTGTTTTTATGGCTTTAAGTACAGCAGTGTTGTGCAAGTTCACACCTCTCATGAACTAGTTCAAAGTTCAGTTCATACAAGTAAACATGAATAGTTCACCATTTAAATTCTGAACTAGTTCATAGTTCAGTTCATTTCATAGTTTTAAGGTGGAAAGTGAGAATGAAAGACTTAACTTGTTTTTTACCCCTTGCCTTAAACTGTACTTCATATGTATCAATTCCTAAAAGAAATTATTGCTAATTTTGCCTGTTTATTTATTCATACCCTGCAAGGGTTTGTCTACCTGTTGCTGGGAAATCATACCCTTGAAGGCTGCAGACAATGTGGTTTGGGTCATTTGGGGCTGTTGGCAGGGGGTCTTGGTCTTTTTTTGACTTTCAATTACTTGGAGATAACTTTTTAGGCTAGCTGGATGCGGATGAGGCTGACGTCCGGACTTGCTTTTTCAGCGCAGGAGGACACAATTTGCACAGAAAGGTGAGATTTTTACTGTCGGAATCTTTATCAGACAGTGTGTAAAAATCCCGCAAATAATAATAAGGTGCATCGGATGTAGTCGCTGAGTCTGCGTCTCTGCTTTCACTTGCCATTTTTATATGAGACCGAGAGCTGTTGTCTTGGAATACGTTGCTTGTTTGGACTACATGTGCGATGAATCATGGGTAACGTAGTGCGATGTTGAGTTAGTTGGTTTAGGTTAGGCTACATCGCGGAAATTTTACGAGCACTGAGCAACGACATGGTGCAAGCATTCGATTTAGACAGCGTCTCTCCTCAGGAGAAGGAAAACATTCCGTAACGTTTTAGCTAGACCTCAGATAATATGTGTTCACCGTTCAAATTCATTATTTGTCCTTAAGTTGCGTTCAGTTCATCGTTCTCATAAAAATGAACGTGTTCAATGAACAACACTGAAGTACAGTACATTGTTTGGTTCAGTTTCAGCTCGGAGTACTGGACCTGACCAGACAGTCAGAGACCAGCACAGTGGAACATTTAGCTGCTACAGAGCCAGATATTTTTCATCAGAGTTGGTGGCACTAATGAAAACATAGCTAAATTTAGATTGGATATTGATTGAAATTCATCAAATAAGACTCCAATGCAAATTTCATAAAGTGATCATACATCAGTGTGGCCAAACAATGAAAGAAAGTATCTTCAAGAACATGATGCTGACAGCATCTTTATTAGTTTTATCCATTTGAGTGTTAGCCGAAAAGAAACAAGTACACATTTTAAATTTCATGTTGACAATGTGACAAACTATTAATGGAATGGGTTTGACTTTTGTCAATGAGTGGATATAAAGATGGAGGATAGGACGACTCCCAAAAGTGAAGCCAAAACATCTTGTATGACCCCTGGTGGCTGGCTGAACCCCATCTCTTCTATGTGAGCAGTTGGGACATGTACCAAACTAAAAGTAAAAGCACATGTCAATTTCTTTTTCCAAAGATGGTTTCTGTCATTTAAGGTAGTTCTTATCATTAGGTCGGTTTTTTTTCTCCATAATTTGATGCCACAATAATGGAGTGGGACAGGTGATTGACAGGTGAGACTGACTCATGATTGGTCGAGCTAAGGGGGGCTGGCTTCCCACCACCATCAGACTCCAAATGTCAGGATAATTTGGCTTCATTTTTGTTAAGTAGGTGGAAGTGGAGACACGTCCATCTTTATCAACTGTGGTCCCATCGGTCATGGTCCACACTTGTCCAGGTCAGGTGACTGTAAGGGTGCGTTGTTGTTGGGACAGGGGCTGACGACCGTCTCCACTTCAGTGATCTCTGTCACAAGCTCTCTGATAATAGCCACACTGTCCAATGGCGACTCGGCAGAACTCTCTGGCTGCATTTCCATTGGCTGAGGATTTTGGAGCTGCTCCTGTTCCACTTCCTCTTCCTGCACTGTTTTTCCTGTGTGTTCTTCTCTCTCATCTGCTTCCCCCTCATCAATTTTCTCAAGCTCGCTACCTTTGTCTTCATCACCTTCAGTCTTCTCTTCTTCTTCTGCCTCGTTTTGTTTCTCCTCTTTTACCCTCTCCACCTCCCAGCTGTCCTTGATGTCTCCTGTCAGGTAAACTGCTCTGTCAGTAGTCTGCGGTACCATTGTAACAGAAGGTTCATTGGTGTTGCAACTGACGGCCTCGTTTAGTGACTCCAGGCTGATAATTGTCGGACTGTCTGTGGAAAATGGTTTTGGTGGTGAAGGGCAGCAGGGCTGGATGACAGAAGCATCCTCTGGTGTTTGGTCTGAGGAAGCAGAACTTTCAAGTGTTGCAGATTGATCGCTTTGAGCACATTCAGCCAGGACATCTGTGGACTGCAGCAAGGACACTGAGGACTCAGGAGAGACTGGGGTCGGATTAGAGGGTTCTGGGATAATAGAGTGGTCAGGTGTTCCAGTATCAGCTGTGGTCGAATCCGTCATCGATTGTGTGTCAGTTCCAGGTTGAGGATCTTGATGGATTTCCTCTGAGCGAGAAACCTCCTCAGTTGAAGATTCATTAAACTGTTGTTTCACAACAATCACTGGAGATAGAGGCAAGGTTCTCTGGTCAGAACCTTGAGTGGAGCTGGGATCAGATTCAGCTGCAGCATTAAGTTCTGGGTCAGTCTGAGCTGTCGTCTGAGCCTCCTCCTCCACCACAGGAGCAGACTCTGTATCTGCACTGGGCCCGGGTGAAGAAACATCTTGAGCATAATTGGCTGGGCTGTCTAGTGCGGAGCAAGCAGGCGTCTGTCCCAACAGACTGTACTCACTGATGGCCAGGTCCGACATGTCCAGTAAGAGATTGTTGCTGTTCTTACTGGCAGCATCCCGCACCACTGAGGAGAAGGAAGATAAAAATGTCAAGTTTACAATTATAATGAACATGTTCCTGTTCATAGTGACTAAGAATAAATTGACAGCTACTGTTGAGGTCAACCAAGGTCATGTACCCATTGCTGTTTCAGGTAATTTAAAGTCAATAGAAATACACAGTCTTGTTGTGTTTTCTTACATATGATTGTATGAGGCCAATAACATAGATTTAAATGGAATTACAGTATATTATTGGCAAGGTGGGGAGACTTTTGAAATGGTTTGTAAGGAGACAGGGTTTTAAAACCTATATTAATTATATATTATTGCATATTAAATGAAAATAGAAAATGTGTGCAAACTTGGTGGGGTGGGTGAGATTCTGGCGGCAGAACTTCTACAAGATGAACACATCTATTGCAGTCTTCATATAAACTGAACCAGAGAAGTTACACAGGTAGTTTTGTTCATGCCTTTAGTATTAATCTTTTTATTCCTATCAAATATAAAATCGGTTAAGTTGTACTGTTCTACCTCAGTGCAACACCTCTGTTATAATAATGATATAATCCATCTAAGATTGCCCCACAGATGGCAGCCTCTGTGCTTTTCTGTCTGTATACCTTATTTATCTATTTATTTGCTGTATTTGTAAACAGTATTCATTATTTATGTCCTTGCACCACTTGTACAGTTTACAACAACATAAAGAACCAGTTGACTTGTTCACATACTCTCATGATGAATACTTTAATGGTGTTGGTCATTAGTGTTTCGAATATCCTACTTTCTTTGCATGTACTATTGTACAGTACAGTCCGGACCATCCACTACTGTAAGTTAAGTATTTTTGTACTATTAAAAAAATGTGTTCAGTTTTTTCATTGTTGTCCTCAACAACAGCTAAATAGCTGTGTCTATTTAATAATAATATTGATAATAATATACTTTATTTATCCAGCACTTTTCAAAACAAAGTCAAAAAGTGTTTAACATGAATGAACAATGACATTTCAGGACTAAGGCAAATATATATTCAGGCAGGCGATTTAAATAATACAGGAAATAAGACAATAACAATATATAAGAAATATAGAGGAATAGAAGGAATAAGAATAAAAAAGCCATCAAACATTGTGCTAAAATTAATAAAAGGCTCTCTTAAGAAGATATGTTTTAAGAAGTAGTCTGAAATCAATGTTAAACCAGAGTCTAATTCCTTGTATGTGTACACATACTTGGCCAATAAAGCCATTTTGAATTCTGATATAATATCATTCCACCAATAAATCACTTACACTGGCTGTGTGTTTGTGTGTTTACTTACTGACACACAAAAAGATGAGCATACGTACTACATTCAACAAACACAACTGAAGTCATTAGATTACTGTGGCGCTTGTTGAGTCGACAGCAACACACCGACACAATGTAAAGACTACAGACATGTTTATGGTGCAGTGACTTTCATTGTGCATTATAAAGGTTTTACTGCAGATGAGACTGACTGGATTAATAAAATGAATTAAAATGTGTATTATGTGCATGCATGCTTTTGAGTGTGTGTTTACCTGTTTCTATCTCCGTGCTGAGGATGTTTCTCAGAACATCCTCATGGACATTATGGATCAGGATGAAGCTGCTGTAGTCAGAGAAGATGTACTGCTCAAACTGCTGCAGCTCCTGCACACAAAACACATCTCAATACTCTGTGTGATCAAAGTGCTGAAAAGACACAGTGAGACACAGTGAGACAGATTGCAGCTGTGTATTCCACCTACAGTTTTCCACTTGATGTCCATCCTCCTGGTGAGAGCAGGCAGAGTGATCTCCAACAGAGCTTCCTGATAGAGCCTCCTCTGGACAACTCTGCTGTCGTAGTCCAGCTGCTGCTCAAACACACACACACATGCAATTTTCACATACTGAGTCCTAATATAAACATCACTTTCGGAAACTGCTTTGAGTTCAGTCAGGAAGACTTTCCCACATTCAATCAATCACAATTATCTCACCCTCTCTCTGATTATTAATCTGCTGATTGTGGAGTTTTTTTTAAATGGCCAATCAGATTCTGCCACAATCTCTTCCAGCCAATCATGCGGTTGCTGTCAAACCTTAAATCCCTTCTCCTCTCTTCCACAGTCAGCCGTCATTCAGTGATCCGCTCTAACCCGCCTCAACTCCAATCTCCTCCAGTCTCACTCCCAGCACCTCTCACCCCTTCTAATTCCGATGACATCATATCTAAAGACTTATAATATTCACCATCACTTTCTCTGTTGTGCATGACAATAAATGTTTGTTCAACCAATAAATCAGAGTCTGTCCTGACTGAAATGTATTTGGTCAATAACTCACTCAAATTATATTCAACCACTAGTATGGGACAAAAGGCTAGCGTGTTATTCACTGCTTGTTGTGACGAGCTTGAATTGTAATCTAGCACCACTTGAAAATGTATTTTGGAAACCTAAAATCATTTAATGTCTAACATACAAGAATGTTATATTGCGTACACACAATCTACACAGATACAGCTTGTGTGTGAGGGGTTATGTTAATGGGCTGATATATTCACATCCATCTTAGCATTTTATTTTATTTGAATGTCATATCTTCCATTAATTTAAACCTCTGAAACCCACATATTTTTGTAGAAGACCAATTATCGCAATTTAGTGATTGTATTTTTAAATTCAAATTTAAAAACATATCTTCTATTGAATTTCTTCATAGATCTTGAAGTCATGCATTTCATATCCAAAAGTGTTTTGCAGCACATTTCATAGGACAACATTTAATATTCTGTGATGTAACTCTCTACCTTCAGCACTCTTTCTTTAGCTCTCTCCAGCTTGACAGGAATTTCAGAAGGCTGCAGTCTGGCCGATGACTGGAGGAACAGCTCTAAGGTGTACACAGCACTGTCCAGCAGCTGGAACAAACACACAATAAACTCCATATATCTCTGTGTAACACAAACCCCATGCTTTCACCTTTCACTGTTCAGCGTTCTTCAAAGACCATCGCGTTATTGAACGGAGCAGTTTGATGAAGCCCGTGAGTTTGGTGAAGTGCTGATGGACGTGCAGCCGTTCATACCTGCTCCATTTCCAGATGTGCAGAGTGAACCAGCCTCTGTGTGCTGCTCAATCCAAACCGCAGTTTTAAGTCAGCAAGCGTCTCTGTGAGGTTCTTCACCTGCCTGTAGCACTGATCCAGACTGATGGAGCGCAGAGAGAACAAGGCCTGGACACACACACACACACACACACACACACACACACACACACACACACACACACACACACACACACACACACACACACACACACACACAAATAAAACTACAACCATGAGCTAAAAACTCAGACTCTGCATTTAGAGTTATTTAAGTTAACACAGATAAAATCACCTGGGAAACAGAATCACAGACTCAGAAAAACAAAAAGTTTTCTCTCACCTTCTTGGTGTCCTCTGTTCCTCCCTTTGTGTGTGTGAAAGCAGAGTCCATCTGTGTGTGCAGTGTGTGTTGCATTCCGTGAATCCCTGCACTTATGTTCTCTGTAAGTACTTCAAGGATGGAGGACATGTAGGGGGCCACAGATTCGCTGTACACTTTCTCTGCTTCTTCACGTATACACACTGGAACACACACACACATACACAGTAAATAACATTTTCTATGTTTGTTTAAACTTTAGGTGTTAAAGGTCATAGTGCTGTACCTCTGACTTTCTGCTCCAGGAAGGACAGAGAAGACATTATCTGGTCTAGGTTGGATCTGATCAGCGCTTGATTGGCTGATGCTGTCTGACGACACTCCTCCCTCAGAACCTCCATACTTGATATCAGCTGTTCCAGCGCCAACGTGTAGGTTACGTGCACTGTCTAAACACATAAAACCGACAAAACATATGCTGCACTCATTGAGTCACAAGTTTTTTTAAATAAACTATAAATTGTAATCACAGCTCACTTCTGTATCGTTTTTTTATTTAGGAAATATTAGAAAAGTCAGAATTATTTAAATCTACAATAACTGATGATCTGGCCACTAGGGGGCAATGTATCAAGCTGTATCATAGCAACTGCTACTATTTCATAGCAGACAAATAGTTCATCAAATCATAAAACCTGCAGAAACGAGAAATCCAACAGTATCTCTTTTTAGTCTCTTTAAATGGAATAAACAAATAACATGATGCCTTCAAGGTCTGTCAGACAGTTGATAGTTGAGTAAAACTGCATTAAGTAAAAGTGTGTAACATGACTGAAGCAAACTGTCGAGTGAAGCCGCCTGTCACTCAGCACAAAGACTGCAGCTGAGGTTTATGTGTTTTAAGAGGACCCAAGCTGGAGGACACCACAACAACCCTCTCGGCCTGACTCGGGTGTATAAGTTTAACTCACAGCCAACCACTGTCGTATCCTCTCTGTCTTCTTGCCCTTCACTTTGGACTGAAGCTGACTCTGCAACCAGGGCAACACTTCCTCCATCACCTGGGAGGCCAGAACCTAGGAGAACACAGTTGATTGAGCAAGTAGACGAAGCATTGTGTTTGTCTGTGCGTGCACGTGTGCATGCACTGACCTCCTCCTCTGTTCCGAGCAGCATATCCCAGGATTCATAGCATCCTTTGTCCTGTCGGTAGAGTCGGAGTGCTCGCATGTATGCCTGGCTCTCGTAGGAGGACTCACACCAGGGGTCTGCAGGAAGTGAGGAAGAGAGTTGTTATGATTCTAGAGGATCGTGGATCGTGGATCGTGGATCGTGATCGTGGATTATGATTATTCTAGAATGCTTGATATACAATATGCCTTCTCACATATATTACCACTATTGGCAATACTTCACATGTGACTCTCTCTGAGGTTTCTATGATTTTGGGGGTAGTTTTTCCTTACTCTTGCTGAGGGTTAAGGGCAGAGGATGTCACACCTTGTTAAGCCCTATGAGTGTGAATGGTTGCCTTCAATTGGCAAACTTCATATTGTGTGCTCTATTTAAGCTGCTTTAGCTGCCCATAGTCTTTCTGCTTCCACTTCACAACCCACCTCCACCCAGCACCTCATTTCCATCTGAGTCTGACCTAATCACTGTCCTGTGTTGTCATTTATGGCTGTTCTATTCTGTGCTGGGAATTCTCACTGCCTTACGTTTCATGAAGGCTCATGGAAGGGACGGGACGTATGCTCTCCCTGCCACGTGCATATCTGGAAGGTCAGGGTGGTCTCAGAACTGAGTTGTACCTCCAAATATAACTTGGAATTTACAATTGATTAAAATTAATTTTGACTAAAGTGGTCCTGCTTCAACTGTACTAACTGTGTGTGGATCCAAATCGTATTCTCCTGTGCCACAGAGATATATTTGTGTACAGACTCACCACAATTCCACAGTTACACTGGGTGAAACTTGATACACTTTCTTTATCCCAATACCAGTCTTTACAGTTTATTGACGTTATATTGTATTCTGCTTTTTCTTTGGTGTGCCATTTTATTATATCATTTGGGGTCAAGTTGCCCATAATGCCTTTGGGCCTTCTTTTCCTAGAATACTTTTGAGGAACAGAAAGCTCCTGCAATGCTGAACACACTTCCCTTTATCACCATTAGTATTTATTACACCAATGCAGCTTAACACTGATTTGTATGAATGATGTCACTGACACGTGATGTGATGCTCCAGATTTTCAAGACATCAGGAATCCTGTAAAACTGAAGTAGAAACTTTAAACTAAGAAGTCCTTTATTAGTCCCGCAATGGGGAAATTTGCAATTTGCAAGTAATCCATTTGTCAATGGCATGCTCACCTTATCTGAATTAGTCCAAATAGTGGGGATCAATGCTAACACCCTGACCACTACATTAAACTTAATCTACACCTTATTTTAATCTAAACCTGACCCACCGGTGGGGCGCGCGACCGGGAGGGGGAAATGTGAGGCGGAACTAATGTTATAGCTGAACTAATGTTTTGACGTCCGCATCTCCTTAGCGGTGGAACAGTAAACAAATCGTTCTTTCGCCGTAGCCAGGGGTCTGCAACCCGCGGCTCTGAAGCCGCATGCGGCTCTTCAGCCCCTCTGCAGTGGCTCCCTGTACAGGGTTGTGCATGTCGCGCATATTTTTCGCGAACGGTGGACTTTACGAATCAGTTTTCATATGTTGAACGTGAACATGAGGGTTGTTAAATCATCATCGTATCAGGCCAGCATGAAATACCAGGAGCGGCCGTGTGTGTGTGTGTGTATGTGTGTGTGCTCGCAGACAGCGCACACACACAGGCCCCGGGGCTCCGCCCCCACTCACTCGCTCAGAGAGACACACACAGTGAGATCAGAGCTCGTTCACGCCCCAGTCACATGCCTGTGTTCTTTTTGGTTGAGCTTTATCATCTTTGTAACAAAGTGATTATAATTGAATTAATTTTTTCTCTATTTTTGAAAAAGTACAGACTGATGGAGGAATGTAGTGATAAATGTCACCAAAAGTACTTCAATTAAGTTGAATTTAAGTAAAATTATTGCAACATTTTTTTTAAAAAGCGACAAATGTCACAAAAAGTTGTTTGAAAAAGGTTTTTTATTTGCACACCTGAAAGTAATGTGAATTTAATGTCCATGTGTGCGTGGCTGTGCGCAACATTATATACCACATCCAGGGCCGATGGGGGTCGCCAGTCTCTGGCACCATTATTTTGGGGGTCGCGGGCTGAAAAGTTTGGGAACCCCTGCTCTAGAGTATTGGTTTGTTCATTCTGGGCCACAGTTTCAGGTGATTATCCACTACTGCTGACAGATCAGACTAAAGCATGCACTTTGCTCCTTAAACTACAGAAACACAAGCTTTCTATGAAAAGCAAGTATTCTATAACTTAGATTAGAAAATTTGAATTAGATTTTATTGAGTTTTATAAAACAAAGAGGCTAGTCAACACTGGTTAAAGTTAATTTTATAGACACTAGAGAGAGCCATCATCAGTTGTGTAATCCTATCACCCCTGTTTTAGCATCCTTGCTCTGGCTACCTGTTTATTCTAGGATTGGTTTTAAAATTGGAGATAGAGCCTTTGTTGTGAGGGCCCTTACAGTTTGGAACAATCTGACAGAAGAGATTAGACTAGCAGGATCGTTTACCTGTTTAATCTCACTTCTTTTTCATACAGCAATTAAAAAAATAATGAAGCCTAGAACCAGGTACAGATGTCAAGGTTTACACTTGACATCTATTGCACTTCTGTCCGTCCTGGGAGAGGGATCCCTCACATGTGGCTCTCTCTGAGGTTTCTACGTTCTTTTTACCTTGTTAAAAGGTTTTTTTGGTAGTTTTTCCTTACTCTTGTTGAGGGTTAAGGGCAGAGGATGTCACACCTTGTTAAAGCCCTATGAGGCAAATTGTGATTTGTGAATATGGGCTATACAAATAAAATTTGATTGATTGATTGATTCTTGTCTATGACTTTTATTATCTTTATCTTTTTTTTTACTCTGTTTGTGAATTTTAGATTGTTTGTTGTAAAGCACTTTGAAACTTGTATGAAAAAGTGCTATACGAATAAAGTTATTATTATTAAGTTTATTATTATAATTAATACGTTAGGATTATTAAGATCAACACTTTTTTGTGCCACCACCAACAGTCACTGCTGGCTATCTGTGTGTTGTGTGTTGCTTTCTGTTGCTATGGTGACTGCGCAGATGTGACATCTCATATTTTAACAACCTTGTGACATATAGTAAAAGGGTGACTGTTGCTTCATATGCCAGCAAACCACACAGGAAATCTGCAGTAATATTTTTATCTGTCGCCAGGGCAACCAAAACCACAAGTGACAAACTCAAGTGAAGAGCAGCAGCTACAACAGTTAAATATTTGACTCTGTCATCTTTACATTATTACAGAAATCCCAATGCATCATGTTTGAATCTTTAAAAGCCTAACACACCGACTGTATCCATGTAAAGAAACCTGAGACTTGTGTCTCATTAATATAGTTTGAAGACTACTTAACTTAAACCACTCTTACTTCAAAAACAATATAATAAACAATAAAATAAATACTAAAAACAGGGGTTAAAGCAAGAAACATTTTTTGAGGATGAAATGTGTACAATGTATTTTATTAAGTATTCTTAATCAAATACAATTCTTAATTCCGTGTGTGATACTGTCCCATCCATTTGCATTGAAATCTGTCTTGATGTTGGGAAAGTGGCGCTGCGAAATAAAAAAACAAACGAAATACACAATTCCTCCCAAAAGCATTAAGACAAAGTAAGTGTTTTGAAAATATAAGGAGTAAGGATTTGAACCTTGTTACTTCCCACCTCTGCTCTTTTGGGATTATGTTCTCATATGTCATTATACCTTTTCTCCTACAGAGACTCTATAGAGCTTAATCCCTTTCCCCAAAGGACGAGGTGAGGAGGCCACTGGAAGAAAGAGAGGAGGTATCTGTTATAATTGAGGATAATATCCTCAGGTAACTATGTTCTCTGGTGGATGACAAGGTGGATGAGATCTGACAATATGCAAGGTAGCTCCTGTTTTGAATTTTCTGATGCACCTTTAACATGTTTCACTGAGAGGTGAAAGCTGGCTTCAACTGGACATGACCAACACCTTCTGTGGATTTCCTCTAACAGGTGCTGTTAGAAATGCCAACCAAATGAAATGCAAATGTGTTTGGATTTGAATATACTGAACATAAACAATCTCTGGTGCTGCAAGTTTATTGAAAAGAGGAATGATCTGTAATCCCAATGTGGAGAGGGGTTTTATTTTAAAAGCTTATGAATTCACAATCAGACTTCTTGTCTCAAACTCTGATCCTCATGTTGAGTATTTAACTTATAAAACGTCAAAGGTATTAGGTAAGAGGAGTTAGGAAATGGTCCCCTGGCAGTAAGGAAGAGCTTAAAGCATGATTTGATTGTGGTGGGGAATCTTTCATAATAGTTCCCTAGATTAACCTAGACTAATTAGTACTGAACTGTATGTGGCTAAAGATAAAATTAATAAGAAAAATATTATCAACACCAAGGAAATCATGTTTAAAAATAAAGACTTTGTTTATGGTAAACTGGTTGAAAAAAACTGAAAAGGAAAGTGAAAGTCTGCCGGTTTAAACGTAAAAGGATGAAGAACTCTTTAATACATCAGTCTATATACTGCCTGATGCGAAATACACTTCATGTCTAAGCTGAAATTCCAGTCATGTTGTATCAGTAATTGAGGAGAGTGAGATGATGATTAAAGGTGGTATAAATCTCTGGCACAAAGCTAACGTCAAGATGTGTTTTGAAATGCTTTGCAGGAAAACCTGTTCTTTTAAATGGTAAAGCTAAATTTCATGATTGACAACAGGTAATACGTTTTTCACCCAAGAAATAATTTCAGCACTTGGGCTTTAATGAAACCATAATTAGTTATTTATACATTTGGGAGTGTTGGTGGGGTATTTAATTGTTGGACGGATTTGAACTAGAACTGATTTTCTCTGCTTCTTGTTATGGCACAATGAATTTCCCTTTGTCAATTTCCCGATTCCCATGAGTCAGCTGCTTTCAAGATTTCACCATTACACAACTGAACCTGTGTAATAAGCCCACAAGCAGAAAACAAACCTCTGTCCTTATTAGGTCTGGTGTGTTTTATGTCTTGGTTTCACCTTTTTAATCAAACCATAAAATGAAACAAGCAAATTAAATACAATGGTTATGCAGTCAAATGTAAGGGGACGTTGATCCTTCTTTGAAAAGTTTGATGAAATTGGTAACAATCTTATTCCAGATTTTCAGCTGTATCTTGGAGTGGGATGTACCATCAAGTTGAGCATCTTTCCCAGGTTACCATGTTAAATTCATTTAGTTTAATCATTTTTCTTATTCTGATTGGACTCCATACTTCAAACAGAGAGACAGCACAGGGTGTAAAACTGGGCCACAGAAACAGTAACTGTATGAATGTCTTACCAAGGTTACGGTGTCTAATGCAGGTCTTGAGCGCAGACAGGAAGTGATCTCGTTCTTCTTCCTGCTGAAAGAGGAAGCAGGCATGGCCTGTGTAGGGCAGGTGCAGATACACAGCAATCACATCTGGAGATGACACCACCGGAGAAGAATCCTCCTTCACTCCTAAACACACAGACGGTAAGGGTGTGTTACAGGTGAGGGCGTGACTCTATTTTCTCAGGACCATACATAGGTTTATGTTCAACAATAAAAGCATTTATGTTAAACATGCACAGCAACTCATTATTTTAATGACATCATATCTTCTTAACAAGCCCTATAAGACAAAATACAGATAATTCATCTTCCAAAGAAACCATGTGCATTGGTTGAACTGTACATTTATATTTTCAGGAATAAACAAACACAGGTTATGTTAGGGGGAAGTTTTTTTTTTTCTGTCACCTCACTATAATTCGAGTGTACAGATACCGGATATTGCTAATTTTAGGTGTATTATAAACGGCAGTAGTGGTGCTACATGAAGAGCACCACTTTCTTCCTTTGCTCTCTCACTCAGTCCTTCCCCTCCTACTCACAAAGCTGGTAACCAACATGACTATATTTTCACCAGAAACTGCTCTACATCTCTTCATGTAGCACCACTTCTGCCGTAACCCCACTTCATGTGTCTGACCACTTCTTTATCTCTTACTCTCTCCCACTCTCTCAAACTGACAACCCTACCACATCAACAGACTCTGTACCTGTTCGTCGCCACATTCGCTCCCTCTCTCCCTCCTCTCTGGCCTCCTCTGTTTTATCAGACCTCCCTTCAAATGACTCGTTCTCACTCATGCATCCTAACTCTGCTACAGACACTCTCCTTTCTACTCTGTCTTCCTCTCTTGATTCTCTCTGTCCTCTTCTTCACGACAGGTCCGCAAGTCCTCCCCACCTCCGTGGTTGTCTGACTCGGTGCGTGCCGACAGAGCCACGATGCGAGCATCAGAAAGGAAATGGCGAAAATCTAAACACCCTGATGACCTGCTCACTTATCAATCTCTTCTCTTTCTCTGCCTCTATTTCTGCAGCCAAAAGCTCTTTTTACCAAACTAGAATTCAATCCTCATTTTCAAACCCCAAAAAACTCTTCTCCATCTTTTCCAACCTCCTTGACCCCCCCACTCCCCATCCTCCTTCCACCCTTCTACCAAGCCACTTTGTCAACTACTTTACAAAAAAGATAGATGACGCTCCTCATTTTCTAATCCTCCTTCTATAACTACATTTCCATCAACTTCATCTTCATCCCCTTCACTTTCTTATTTCACCCCCCTGTCTCCCAATCAAGTTCTTACCTTGGTAACCTCCGCCCGCCCAACCACTTGCCCCCTCGACCCCATCCCATCTCACATTCTCCAGTCTATTGCTCCTGACCTTCTTCCTTTTTTCACCCATCTTATCAACACTTCCCTGTCAACTGGCTGTTTCCCTAACTCTCCGAAGGAGGCAAGAGTTAACCCTCTCCTGAAGAAACCCACCCTCAACTCGTCTCAAGTAAACAACTACAGACCTGTCTCTATTCTTCCCTTTCTTTCCAAAACTCTCGAGCAAACTATCTTTAATCAACTCAGCTCCTATCTCCACCATAACAACCTTCTTGACCCTCACCAGTCTGGTTTCAAGGCAGGCCACTCAACTGAGACGGCTCTTCTTGCTGTCTCTGAGCAACTTCACACTGCTAGAGCAGCCTCTCTCTCCTCTGTCCTTATCCTTCTAGACCTCTCTGCTGCATTTGACACAGTGAACCACCAGATCCTTATTTCCTCTCTTCAGGAACTGGGTGTCTTAGGCTCTGCTCTCTCCCTGCTCTCATCCTACCTCAACGACCGCACTTACCGGGTATCTTGGAGAGGATCTGTGTCTGAACCTTGTCCTCTCACTACTGGGGTCCCTCAAGGTTCCGTCCTGGGTCCCCTCCTCTTCTCTCTGTACACCAACTCTCTCGGCTCTCACTCACGTGCGGCTTTTCCTACCACAGCTATGCTGATGACACCCAACTAATCCTCTCTTTTCCCCAATCTGAAACACAGGTAGCAGCACAAAACTCTGCCTGTCTGACTGACATCTCTCACTGGATGTCCGCACACCACCTGAAAATTTACCTTGACAAGACTGAACTACTTTTCCTTCCAGGGAAAGACTCTCCCACCCATGACCTGACTATTAACTTTGAAAACTCCGTGTTAACCCCCAATCAGACTGCTAGGAACCTGGGTGTGACACTCAACAGTCAACTCTCCCTTACCGCCAACATTACTGCAACAACACATTCCTGTAGATTCATGCTGTACAACATCAGGAGAATACGCCCCCTTCTCACTCAGGAGGCAGCGCAGGTTCTGGTCCAGGCGCTGGTCATCTCACGCCTAGACTATTTCAACTCCCTTCTGGCAGGTCTACCTGCTAGTGCCATCCGACCTCTGCAGCTCATCCAGAATGCAGCAGCTTGACTGGTCTTTAACCTAAATTCACTCACACTACTCCTCTCCTCCTCTCCCTTCACTGGTTACCAGTGGCTGCCCGCATTCCTTTCAAAACATTGGTACTTGGGTACCGTGCTACGAACGGATCGGGTCCAGTCTACATCCAGGACATGGTCAAACGTTACACCCCAGCCCGTTCACTCCGCTCTGCATCTGCCAATCGGCTTGCTGCTCCCTCACTGCGAGCTAAACACTCAACAAAATCACGACTGTTTGCTGTCCTGGCTCCTAAATGGTGGAACGAGCTCCCCAACGACATCAGGACAGCAGAAAGTCTACACATCTTCCACCGCAAACTAAAAACACATCTCTTCCGACTATACCTTGAATAATAAAAAATATATTAAAAAATGCACTTTAGTAGCACTTATATGGCACTTACCTATAGCACTTTGTAGTTTGGATTTCTTGAAGAAAATTGTACTTTCTTGATTCTTGTTGTTCTGGGTTTGTACCCTCATGGTTGAATGCACTTATTGTAAGTCGCTTTGGATAAAAGCGTCAGCTAAATGAAATGTAATGTAAAAGAGCTGTTTGCTCTTATTATTACTAAGTGCATACATTGTGGATAGGATAGGATGTATGTATAACCATGTAAACGGAATGCAGACAACGCCAGTAATCGTCTCATACAGTGAAGGAATAATACTTAGAAAAAGACTACATCAACAAAGAGTTTTTAACCTTTCAGTGGAGTATTTTGGGAACAGCAGCTTATTGCTGCTGATGCTTTGAATATAGGTTCTGTACAAAAGATGATCGTCCTGTGACAGAACGCTCCAGAACTTCCTCGTCCTGCTCAGCTCTGTAATGATCTCAAGAGAGTCTGGAGTCAGGCCAGTGACAGATCATGGCTTCTTGAACTTATTGATCCTGTTCACCTGTAATGTTGCTTTCCCAGCAGACAACAGCATAAAAGAGAACACTCGCTAAATATAAATTGCCACATGATGAATTGATGAGTCTGTGAAACCTCAAATCAAACTTAGGATACAGCAGAGTCAGCTTGTGTTTCTCTTTGTGTCAACGATCAGAGTGAATCTCAGACAGTGCAGATCATTTAGGTTGATAAAAATGGCTGGGGGTTAACACAGAATTTAGTTAAATACTTTAGGTATATAGAAATACATTAATATTACCGTTGAGTATTCCATCACACATTTTCTCCAGGTGAGCTCTGGACTCCTGTTCTGAGGTCAGCACACTGCCCCCTGTTGGCTGGAGGACCAACTTAGCGGCACATCCACGATTGAAAGACTTCAGGTGGAAACAGAGAGACGAATGACAGAGAGTTTGGTGGACAAAGCTGTTAGATATGTCAAAGTTTAAAAAGGCTGCAGACCCAGATGGATTAACACGTCGGGTCTGAAAGTTTTGCTCAAGTCAACTCTGCTACACACGGTTTTAAAAGAATTGTTCCTGGAGTTCAAGAAAGCACCAGTAATATGTCTCAAAGATTGTTACTCTTAACAACAGTAATAATGACATGTTTTGAGACATTACAGTTTGCTTATCCGCTTATAAATTGAGGATGCAGTCGTCTGTGTCCTGCACACTGCTCCTGAAAACATTGAAGGGAGGAACATCTGTGTCATATTATTTTATATCTATATTAGCTCTGCCTTTGTTACTGTTGTGCAAACAGCACTGATATTAATATTCAACAATCTGGGCTTAGGTCTCTCTATCTGTGCTTCGGTCTCCAGTTTTCTCTCCAGATCATGAAGTTAAGATGAACCCTTTCTTTTTCTGCAGGTACATCACACCTGCCTTAAAAACCTATAGACTATTCCATCATAGCAAAGGTTATCATAATCATGGCTGTTCAGCAAGCACCCAGGATTATAGGACTGCTGCCACATCTGCAGGATATCTACACAGAAAGTCAGAAACAGATTGTGGCTATGGCTATAAGTGTTTTCCACAAAAGGTACAACTACAGGCCTTATATTCTCTTTTCAAGGCAATTAGTTTGTGTCTATGTCTCTATGACTCTGTATGCATGTCTCTCTATGGTTATCTGGACAACTTCTGGTTTGAAATCCTCGTTGTAAAGAAATTTAGTCGGCCCTCACAACAAAACTGTTTGATTAAGATCTGGTTTTAAGGTTCAGGTTAAAATTGGGGTTGTGGTTAGGAATTTATTTGTAATAGTTAGGGTGAGAGGCGAGGTAATGTATCAATACATAATACATATATTTGTGTGTATTCTCTGACATTATGTCTGTGACTACATGTGTTTGTATGCGTGTTAACACACATGAAGGGGTGCATACATATCCATCGTACTGTACTAGCCTACTTAAAATGCACGTGGCAGTGACAGTCATTTTAAACCTGATCAATATCCAGTGTCAAACAATGGCAGACATATATTTTGAATGTCATTTATGTGAAAAGTGTGTTACCTCCTTGTTTTCATGTATCTCAACTTTGTAGTCTCTCCTCAGGACGGCGTACCTCTCTCTGAATTTCTTTCCCTGCTCATCCCAGCAGGAGAACTTTACATTACCTTGGTACAGCACCTCCTCTGGAGCATACTCAGGCTACACACACACACAAACACACATACATATATATTACATTTTTATCATCTTATACCAAATGTGCACAGATTTTCCAGTTGCATCCAACATGCTGCTACCCTCTGAGTCAGCAACAGGCCTCTCCCCTCTTTCTTAGGCTCCACCTCCTGGTGTAAGTGTCCAACATAGGCAGCAGAGTACTGCTGACGGTAAAACACACTGAAGTCCTGGAACGTGCTGTCAATAATTCCTGGATTCACACAAACACATACACATTCATAAATAATATTGTCATTATATACATATCTCTACTTGCCTGGCCCCTTTAAAAAGTACAATTCCTTCTAATTCGAAACTGAACTGAAGTAATCAACTCACAGACATTATTTATTGCAAGAAAATATATAAATGTATCTGCAGTAAAACTGCACAAATCAATATTTTCACATCAAAAACATATTAAATAACTGTATGATGTCAACGTATACACCCTGAACATTTAGCCTCTTTTAGCTCATTGTTTTGATTTTCTGGCCCATAACTTTATAGTTTTGGTTCACACTTACCTCTCTCATCAACCAGCCGGAATCTACAACCAAGCTAATGTTGTTAGCAACTTGTTAGTGAACATAGTGGAACATTTAGCAGCTAAAGAGTTACAGGTGGATGAGACCAAAGAACTATAAAGATTGTTTATGTGATTTTAAGATAATTCTTATCATAGCCTAATGATGTATGCCCGAGGGCTTATGTCTCCAGTACGTTTGGCTTTAAATAGTTATTTGATGCTATAAAAATGTAGTGAATGATTGACAGCTGTGAATGACTCATGATTAGTCAAACGTGTATTGATGGGACCTCGGTACCACAGCTCCCTCCCCTAATTGCTACTGACTCTGCACAAGATGGCGACGTTCATATCCAGGATTAAGCTAAATTTCTGGATAGTGGGAGGAAGTGGAGACGTGTCATTCATCTTTATATACCGTTTATGGTGGTGAAGGACACAACTTAGATCGTATAATAATGTTGCTACATGTGTGCTAAATGTTAAAAAAAAAAACATTTACGCTAAAAAAAACTTGTTTTGTTCTTATCTTCTTGAATTTCCACCAAATAAGAGAAAAAAACATGGAATGCCGGTTTTCGGTTACATTATCAAGATACATCTGCTCATTTTTCAATGGTCTGCAAGACAAAAAGTGGGGCTCAAACACTCCATGAAATCTTGAGGATCATTCAAAGAGCTTTACAGTGCTGGTTTTTTCCCCGCAATTCACCCTTTCTCACACATATTCTTAAAGTGCATCAAAGGGTAGCACTTTTTCTATGAGTAATTCAGTATCTTGCCCAAGGACACCTTGGCATGTGGAATGGGGAAGAGACTGGGATCGAACCGCTGACCTACTGGTTAGAGGAAGACCGGCTCTATCCCCTGATTTACAGCCCAATTGTACAATAAAGATACAATAAAAGGTTTAGATAAAAAATTATGATCTTCAGTTTAATTGTTGTTTGCACTCAGTTCTTCATGTTGGTCTCGTAAAGCACTTTGTAACAGTGTTTTGAAAGTTGCTATATAGATACAGTTTATTATTATTATTATTATTGAAGCTCTAATATAGAATTATCATTGTGATAATTTTTTATCTGGGATTGCAAAATTCATATTTATAGTGCTTACAGTATTTAAGTTGTGTACAGACAAAGAGACAGATTACTGTACTCTCCTGATTATAGGCTCTTGATTTGTTTGGGTGTGGATCAGTCATAATGTGTTCTTTATCATCCGTTTACAGAGCGTGGATATTATCATGTATTCTTGGGATCACCCTGAAGCCTCACTTTCATCTTTACACGCACACACACACACACCCACACACAAAGACACACACACACACACCCACACACAAAGACACACACATACACACCCACAAACACACACACAGAGATTAGACAACCCGTAATAATGTAATAGTTGGAAATGGCTGTAATTACCTTCTAGTTTGCAGTGGAGATTAGTGACAGGATGTAACTGTGCTGATAACATGTATAGGAATGCACGCATGGAAATGAGCAAAGACACTCTCATAGCATAATGTTTTTTGTTTCATGAGTTATTTTTTTTTAAAGTTAAATTTCATTTGAGGTTTACATTATCATCCCGGATACAACACATTTTGTATTGCACATTAAATTATAATTTCCTTTTTAATGGTGTCATCCCATTTAGAAAAGCTATGCTGGTGGCCTGCTACATACATGCAGTGTAAATATATGTCCCCATGTTGGTTTGTCACACAGCCCCCTCCCCCTGCCTGATTTCCTGTCTTCCTCCTCCCATGAAGAGTCAAACCCAGCACTGCTACTACCCACAGTTTTCAAAATGACAACACACTTCTCTCATTTTAGCATTGGACTGCTTTAAATCATACAACATATATGTTTTTAAGATATATATGTGTAGTATATACACATGTAAAAGACATGATAGGACTAATAGAAATGAGCTGGATGAAGTGTGTAATTGTTTAATTTGAGATTTAGATCCAGAGCAGACAGACAGTAGAGAGTAAACCAACCTAAACAGCTGACATCCACCTTTCAGCACAATCACTTTTGATACAGTAGAAATTCACAGTCTGAATACCAATTAAAACTAGACGGGTAGTAAGTAGAGTGCATTCCTCCACCAAGGACCAACAGTCGCCTTATGAAACCACATTTAAATTCAAGATTTTTATTTGGATCTGCACCAAATTGCAAAAACTCATAAATATAAGTCTCAGGTCAGTATCATGCCTGTTTTTTTACGACAAGAATTATTATCTGAGAAATCAAGGAAAAGGTTGATAATCACCCTGTCACGCAAAGATAATGAAAATGAAAAATAAAATCCAGGATGCACCCCTTGATTCGGATCTGCACCAAAATTATACATTTTTCTCTCCTGACCCGTTCCACACCCTTACACCACGTTTCTTCTTCAATAGCTAAAAGTATCACTGCTGCCTGCTACCATTACTTAATATCATCCCTCTCCAAAGCCCCACAGCTTCTGTTATTTCTCTTAAAATGACATGTCTCTGCTTCTTCCTCTCTGTTTATTCACTTTACTCTCCGTGGAAAACGCATTCAAACTTGAATGCTCTAAACAAGAAATGTGCAAAACTGTAGATTACGCAGAAGAATGCTAAAAAAGTTGTGATCTCTTAGTTTTACCTTTAATGTGGCTGATTTTGGCCTCATCCAACAAGCCAGAAGAAGACGCTCCCATAATGCCTTGGTTCCCCTTGCTGTGAAATGTCTCTGTAGAAAATAAATTCAGTTGAGATGCATGACAACCAGATGAGATGCTCTTATGTGTCAGCTCATTTCCTCTGTGCAGCATGTGCCGAGCGTGGGCGGGACACTTGAAACTATAGGTGAAGTTTGTCACAGCAGTTGTCTCACCAACTGTCATCATCACACAAAACACACAGAGTCTCACAGCCTTACTCGTAGGGCCATCTGCTGGTCGACACTGAGATGGAAAAGCATGTTTGTTGTGATGCTTCAGTAATACACAATATATACATAATAATTTAAAGTATTATCTATTCCCCATTAGTTTTTTCAGGAACACACACACACAGATTTCTTTTTTCCTCATTTTTATACATTAAAATGTTATCCTCCCTTCATTTCTAATTCTTTCACCCAAGTGGAGGTGGTGGGACAGAGGATGATGATGGTGAAGCTGTCTTCTCTGATGGACAACCAGTCCCACCCCCTGCAGGACACCATCACAGCTCCTTCAGCGACAGAGGTGTCACGGGTCGATCCTTCCTTCAGAAGTAAGACTGTACAACCAGCTCTGCTCCCAGTAGACCACACTCACCTATGGGCTGCACTCTAACTCAGGTCTAACTCTATTAACTGTGCAATATTCCTTTTCTGTCAGTGCAATTCAATGGTTTATGTGCAATCCATTTCAATGTGCATATTGAAACATACATTGTATATTCTCACACTGTGCACATACTCTTTATACTGTATATATTAGTTATTATTCCATCAATATTTTTCTAGATTTTTTATATTTCCTTACATTTATAAATATATCATTACTGTGATGTCAATGTTTGACTGTCCTTGCTGCTGTAACATTGCAAATTACCCTGTTGTAGGATTTATAAAGGATATCTAATCTTATCTTATATTATCTTATCTTATCTTATATTATCTTATCCTACTGATTAACTGAGCTGAGATGTAGACTTCAGACTGCAGCCCCCCCCCCCCCTTTGTTCAGTCTAAACCACATCTGTAAATCCTCCTTTAATGATTTTCCCAGGCCCACATGCAGACTCCAGTACAGTTTCTGATCCCAGTCTGTGACCCTCTCCTCTCTCTCCTCAGCTCAGTGCAGCTCACACTGTATTTACCGGTGGTTTGGAGGCGGGTCCGCTCCATTGTCCGCTGCTTTTTGGATCCATTCACTGTATAACACGCTGGTCCACAACCAGTGGACTGAAGTTTTTCAGCTTTGTTTTGGGGGAAGTCTCGTGTCGCTGCTGCCTGGACCCGCTGATCTGCCTGATCGTTACCTGGGACTACTTTCCTCTCGCAGTGCTGTTCTGAGTCTGCTGCAGGAGACATGTGGCACCGTCTGTCTCTGCTGCTCCTGTGTTGTGCTCTGACCGGACTCGATGCTCTGGAGGCGGACAGGAGCGACAAGATGCCGCCGACCGACGCTCCGGTGGAGGGTCAAAAAGCGGAGCAGGACGCTGCTCCCTCCGCGGCGGCGGCCAACGCGGAGCCGGGTCCCCGAGAGGAACAGCAGCGGCCCACGGGGAGAGACGCTCCTGCTGCGGGTGCAGAGGGGAGAGTGGAGCAGCCCACCGCCGAGCCTCTGGAGGATGAGCTGGACAACCAGGAGAACATCATCAGCCAGGTCAGTGACATGTGTCCCTGGAAACATCTCATCTGTCGCCAAACTTCATTCAGAAAACTCAAACTTTGTTCAACTAATCCACTTCAAACTGGTAGAGAGGCACTAATCTGAGCAGACCTATCCAATGTGTCCAAATTAACATTTCTTCCTCCTGTATAATTCACATGATCATCCTAGTTCATTAGATGTGTTCATCGGTTGTAAAAATGTAATTTTTGTATTAATGTATTGAGTATTCTCAATGTGTTTAACATACAGCACATATGAACTGAATTATCTGCACAACACATACCCCAACATCTGGTGCCTGTAGGCCTATTACAGTAGTTGTACCTGGAGGAGATGGATGCATGACCCAGATAAATTGTCCTTTACTGAGAATGATTGGAAAGATCAGAGTTTAATTCCCACTCTCTTATAACACCTCACTTGATCTCAAGTCTTGTGTGTCAGGTCACTCCTCAGTGGTGAACCCATTTGGAGCAAAAAAATAGTTCCATTCACTTCATTTAGCACGAAAATAAATCCCTCATGTGGATTCAAAGCACTTTTTTTGGGGGGATGCAAATCTCCAATCTCTCATTTCCTGTATGAAAAGTGATTGTGTTATGTAGACACAGCACTTTTTACTCTGCCATTTAAACACAGCCCAAAATCCCACAGTTTGTCAGTTCAGCTTAAAAGACGTGGTAAATCAGGCCCAGAGCTTGTGTGTGTGTGTGTGTGTGTGTGTGTGTGTGTGTGTGTGTGTGTGTGTGTGTGTGTGTGTGTGTGTGTGTGTGTGTGTGTGTGTGTGTGTGTGTGTGTGTACCATGGTAACAGTTTGCATCCCTCTGGCGGTTGGTTATATAATATCCTTCAAACTGTAAGAGCTCCAAACCAAAAAGGCCCTGTTTGTAAACGCATGAGGTCTTTCTTCTTCCCAGGCAGCTCACCACTGCTGCAGCTGCACATCATCACTCATGCTGCTACCCTACTTCCTTTTAGCTCTCATTCACGTGCTTATAGCTAATAAACAGCATATAATAATACATAGCATTGAGTCCACATTCATATTTATTATTTCTTCAAAGTTTCCTCCCATCAGAGTGAGTTGAAAAGTTCTTACAGAGCAAGAATCACAAACTCTGTCCTTCTCTCTTTCAGTTGCTGGGTGATTACGACAAAGTAAAGACTGTGTCATCAGGCTCCGATTGTGTGTGCCGCTGCATTGTTCGACCAATCAAGCGCTCTGACTGCAGCCGTATCCCTGACAGTGGCCCAACATCGCTGTCCCAGGATTTTTACACTGTGGAGACGGTTACCAAGGGAACAGACTGCAAGAAGTGTGTGTGCATGGTGCCGCCTTCAGCTGTCAACCCATGTGAGGGAGAGTACAGGTTTAAAAAACTGCAGGAGGCCAGCAAGGATGACATAAAGGTAGAAACATGTATGATATGGAAAGTTATTCTATATCTATTGGCTACAAAGGTCAAACAATCTTCTGAAGTAGTTCAGAGTTTGAACATTAGTTAAAGATGTTGTTTACAATCACAATCAAAGCGTATTCTTTCTCTCTTCTTCTTTCTGTGTCGCGCATCTTCTGTCTGATAAGCTGGCAACTATTATGGACTTGTTGGAGGGCTCTCTGTATGGAATGGACTTGTTAAAGCTCCACTCTGTCACCACCAAACTGCTGACCAAGATGGACAACATGGAAAAAGTGAGGACACACACACACACACACACCACACACACACACACACACACACACACACACACACACACACACACACACACACACACACACACACACACATACATGTGCACAATGCACCAATCTATGAAAGCTGTAATTTCCACTTGGTGTGTGTGTGACTTATCCACCTCATTGTGCAAACATTCAGTTTGATTTTCTCACTAAAGTTTGTCTAAAATGTGTAACTACCGCTAGTGCAGTGCCTGTTCTAAACCTGTCTGATTGGAATGGGCTGTTTGCTTGTCCTGTGCTAATGCTCTATACTTTAGAATTATTACTTATCATTAGTGAGTCCTCATCAAACAGTTCTACAATATACTGTCACTTTTCAGTGCTTATTTGCAGGACGTTGTGTGCAGAGCTTTTTTATAAACAGTCAGTTTATAAAAAACACAGTTGGTGCAGAGAGACGTTTGAAACCTTTTGTTAAACCCACCTGGTTTATCTGCAATTAAGATTTTATAGTCAATGTTTTTCATGACAGAAAACTGGATTTGCTTTACTTCAAGTATTTGGTTTATAGATAAGATTGAATGATGAACTGAACTGGTGTTATTTTTCCATAATTTGTATGTATGAATTTTCACAATCTTCAGACCCAAGTTTGCAACTTTTCGAAATAAAAGCTCTCTAACTCAGATCAATATGGAGCAGTACGGCAAAAGGAATGTTGTGCTTATACTTTGAAGACAGCTTGTCAAAGAGGGCGTGATTATATGAATGTTGCTGCCATGAGATCACCCGTGAATTTCTGTGTCAGCCCAATATGGTGAAAGAAAACAAATTAAATCCTCATAATGAGCAGACGAGCCAGATATTATTGGCCGCAGCCCACATGCATTCCTCAGACAGACAGATGTTTGTGGAATTAGGAGGTAGATAGCAGCTCTGAGTATAAAAAAAATGGATGGATTAATCTATGTTGCCTTCATGTTCATTACTAACTGCAATTTTAAATATATGTAATCTAATTAGTAACATTCATATGTATCTTTTTTGGTTGAAGATCCCTAGATGCCATTAAATCCCCATGTATGTCTTTTTGCATTGTGGTAAGATTCCAGTATGATTCATTTGAAGATGATTGCCTTGCACAAAGGGAATGTCACTCCTTAGAGTTTAAGGCTGTGACCATAAACTGCAACGTTCAATCAGTGTCTGGCTGGAAACCTTTTTTCATCTCTCATCTCTCTCTCTCCCTTTATTTTACTGGAGTTCCTGTAACTCTAGAGACTGTTGTGAAATCCTCCAGAGAGCAGGAGATCTGTCACCATTAAGGTGACCGTTAAGATCATGTTCCATTAAGACCATATTTTCTATTAACCTCGATGACTGATAGATGATACTGTTACTTGTTTGGTTTGTTAATGAAGAACAGTGGCCTCTTCCTGTTGCTTTACATCAACCCAACCCATCTAATCAATCAGTTAATTGGCGGTGTGATTGATTGGTTTGCAAGTGTAAGGGCCTGATCACATACAGGTGAATGCAAAGGTTTGCCCTTAATGTCATCCTGTGTTTGCGCTCCAGGCCTTTGCACGTAACTTTACAGAGAGAGCAAGAGAGAAAGAGCGTGCAAAGGACAGAGCAAAAGAGAAGGAGAAGGAGAAGAAGGCCCAGCAGAAGAAAAAGAAAGTGACTGATCTGAGTCATACAGGACAGAAGAATCGAGCCCCTGCCTCCGCTAACAAACAGGTATTCATTATCACGCATCTATTGCCCCTCTGTCCGTCCTGGGAGAGGGATCCCTCACTTGTGACTGTCCCAGAGGTGTCTGTGTTTTCCCTTATTAAAGGTTTTTCCTCACACTAGTCAGAGGGTAAGGACGAAGGATGTTGCACCATATACAGATTGTTAAACCCTACTAGGCAAATTATGATTTGTGAATATGGACTGTAAGAATTCAATTTGATTTGATATGATACCCATTATTTGAAAATGTGTGTCTGAACAGATATATACATATTTTTTTAATCTGTATCCCAAAACATATTAACTGCAAAAAAGCCCAAATTCTTTATAAACTGGACTGAATGTTGCTCGTGCTGTTGCAGAAGAATAATGACGTTCAGCTGAAGAAGAACCAACAGCAAGATGTTCTGGAACAACAAGAGCCAACCAGCAACAAGACAGCAAGTCAAAAGCCAGTCAAAGAGAAGAACAGCATGGTCGTCAAGGGCATGACCTTCTATAAGGCAGAAGAAGAGAGCTATAAGACGAATGACAGAGGTAGGGCAAAGAATAGTAAGTCTGGTGCATCTCTAATGATTGATATCCCAACAACTATTACAGTGACTTGAGACTGAAGTAAAATAAATGTTAAAAAATGTCCTGTCTTATTTCCTTCTCTCACAGCGACTCTGACTGCACATACTTCATGGGACTTACTGATTTCTGACCAGCTCCCACCTGACAGGACTTTCCCCATCCAGGATCCAGGACCTGCGCCCACTGTGAGCACAGAACCAGACGGCAAGGAGGCATCAAGGAGAGTAAGCAGTCCAGCACCAACCCAGCCGCTAACCGATCATCCCACCACCACCCAACAAACCACCACTACAGCCAAACCAGCCCCCACCACCATACAAGCTTCAAGTTCCAATATAAGTCCACCTGTTGATGCGCCTCCCACGGCAGGGTCTCAGCAGGAACCCAAAAGACGACTTAGCTGGACGGAGAGCCCTAAGGACCAGCCGAAGACCACCAAGAAGCCTGGTAGAGACACATATAGTACACTAGTTTATCAGTTAGTGAATGCATGTATTTATAATTGAGATCCTGTGATGTTCCTGATTCATGTATGTGTTCTTGCAGGGATGTGTAAGGACACAGTAGCCAGCCTCTCTGATCCGGTCCAGCACAACTCCTACGGCCTAAGTGACGGAGCCTGGATGAGAGATGCACGCGGCCATGGCAACGTCATCTACCTAACCAGCGGGCTCTATGGCAACAACCTGCAAGAGTTCAGAGACATGGACACCTTCAAATCAGGTTGTTTGTGTGTCTCTGTGTGTTTGTGTGTGAGTGTGTGTGTGTATGTGGAAGTGAAATAACTGTTTAAGTTTAAGTTAACCTATCTCTTTCTTTTTTTTCTGACACATATTTTACAGTGCTACTACACACAGGGTCTTAAAAAGTCTAAATGTAATAATCTGAACCCTTTTCAAAAAGTCTCTTTTGTTGCTCTTAAAAATAGCTTTTTTGAATGTTTTGGAGTTATGATTAGTTTGTAATGCCTCCGTGTTGTAGTTCTTTGTCCATGATACTGTTACTAGCACGTCGTAAAAAAAACAAGAACAAGACTAATGTGGAACTGATGGTTGGTTAGAATTAATAAAAGTACATTCGGCCTGGCTGAGGGAAAGACTATGGATATGGATTAGCTAGATATTGCAGAGTTTCGAGATTTATTCTCTACTCCTCTACGTCACCTTACATTCAATTATTGTAAAGTAATTCTGGGACTCAGCTACAGTATCTATTATACTTGACATAGGTCTTAAATTTCATTATGGTCTTTAAAAAGTCTTAAATTCAACTTGACGAAACCTGATGTGTTTGTATCCTGTTGTTAGCAGCTCCTGTTTGGATCCACGTTGTGCTTTGTTTCACTCGTTTGTTGTCACGTGTAATTCTGACCGGCTGCATGTGTTCTGCTTGTTCATCCTGCTCAGGTCAGGCGAGTAATTCATACAAGCTGCCCTATAGTTTCACCGGCACGGGCCACGTCGTGTTTAATGGGGCTTTCTACTACAACCGTGCGTTCAGCAGGGATGTCATCAGATACGACCTGAGGCACCGATATGTCGCCGCCTGGACCACGCTGCACGATGCGATACTGGAGGAGCAAGCTCACAGAACGCAAACTGAGGTAAGACTCGTAGCACACTTTGCGTGAGCATGGTAATTGTGATGTAACCCCACAGGAGACACTGCATGATGATTTACTCAAAGAATACACACTCAGGACCCCTTCACGGACCTGAAAAGGTCAGAGAGGGAACAAAAGCAAAAGAAAAAACTATTACCTAAACATCAACACACTATAGATCAAATCTGTTCACTGACCATCAAATATGGCAAACTCACATTTTTCATTCACACATACCAAACTTTTGAGCATGAGGCCTGCCAGGTCTCTTTGTTCAGGAAGAGTGAACCAGCTGAGCTGGCTTCCTGTATACAGTCTGTGGGTGGAGCCACAGGAGGCCCTCAGCCGGGTAAGGGAAGGAGGGGAAGAAAGACAGGATGTTGCACATGTTAGCTTAGCCTTAAGACGTGAAGCAAGGAGGAAACAGCTTGCTCTATCCAAAAGTCAGCAGAAGTAATAAACATCTTTGAAGCTCAAAACATTTTGACAGGGTGACACAGAGTTAACACTCTGTGACTTATTTGCCACATGGGGAGCTCAGGTTTTAATGTCAGTCTGTGTGGAGCTGCAGACAGTCTCCGTGCCTGGCTTGCTGTTCGCATAGAATATTTCCATTATGAAAACCATGAATATAGAAAATAGTTTTAGAGACATTGTTGTTTGTGTACGGACGATGCTTATTAGAATTCAGGTGGTGATAGGCAAGGCAATGTCGTTTCTATAGAGCCTTTCAGGCATTAAAATAACTTTACAGAAGCTGAAGTGCAGTAGAGAAACCAATCAATTCAAGACACTGGACAACAATAGTGTTTTTAATTTAGTTTTGAAAGTGTCTAATGTTGAGGCCCATTTAAGATTCTTAGGAGGTTGGTTTCACCTGCAAACAGCATCACAGCTTAAAAGTAGCTTTGCCGTGTTCAGCTCTGACCTAAAGATTTCTATCGTGTCTTTAAATAATCACAGAAAGTTTTGCTGCATCTAGTTATTATCTTGCTGTAGGCGTCGACACAGTGAGTCTATGGGGCAAATGGTAAGAGAGCTAAGTACATCTGGGTGTGATATGTCTAACTATGATAAACACTTTTATTGTCATGCATTTTGCACAGAGGAAGGTGGGTTTTTGTTGCCTTGACTAAACTTAGCAAATCATGACTCCAGCTCCAACTCCAGGCTTAGAAATAAGCCATGGAAATAATAATAATAAATAAATAATAATCTCACTCACTAGAAGTAGTATAAAGCAATTTTCCCAAAATTTAATATACTGTAGTGGTTTTAAAGCTGAATTCTTGTATTTTTCAACCTGGGTCCTATGTTTATACATGTGGGTGTGTAAATGGATGGTACAAAATCTGGTGTTAAACTTGTGGCTCTCTTTTTCCCAGGTGGAGTTTGCTGTGGATGAGTCTGGCCTGTGGTTACTCTACCCTGCTCTGGACACAGAGGGCTTTCACCAGGAAGTAATCCTGCTAACCCAACTCCATCCCCGCGACCTTCAGCCAATACGGAGCTTCCGCACAGGTCTTCGGCGTGGTCGCTACGGAAATAGCTTCCTGGTTTGTGGCGTGCTCTATGCTGTGAACAGTATGGAGCACCGCTACGCCAACGTGACTTATGCCTTCGACACGCACACGCTCACACACACCGTGCCGAGCCTTGCCTTCACGAACATGCACGCGCACACCTCACAACTGGCTTACTGCCCATTGGACAAGAAACTGTACGCCTGGGATGATGGACATCAGATGATGTATGATGTCATCTTTGCTTATTAGCACAATGAATGGACACAAGATGGAAGAAGTGATGGCAACAGGGATGGTCAACAGAAGGATAGATGAGTTCAAGTCAAAGCTGAGGACAGAAGATTAGCTGAACAGATCAATGTTTTTTATGGATCAGTCTAAGTGAATGTATTTTAGTATCAACCTCAACTGCTGCTCTACCACACACACCAAAGTCAGTATTAACCAGCCAGGGCCCCATTTACCATGATCTCTCTCCAGGTTAAGACGGTTTTCATTGTACGCTCTTAAATTTCCATAGCAGCACTATAGAGCTTCTCGGCTTCAGCTGTCAGGGGTGCTGGAGATGATACCTAATACATTTAACTTTCCTTAGCATAAAGCCTGGAATGTTCTAGTATGAAAACGAAGCGTAACGATCAGTGCAAAATACAGCATTCAGCTTGTTGCCCTTTATAATTCATGTTACTGTATAGAAGTTTAGGAAAGTAAATTCTGATTGATTTAGCTGCTGTTTGAGCCAGATGTTATCTAACTTTAATGAAAACTAAAATAAAGCAGCAGTGAGTCGTGTAAACTTCGTGAATATGAACAAGACAGAAGTAGAGGAGGACATCAGCATAATTTAAGGGAATTGTTCAGTTATTTAGTGCTTTTGTTCTAGTTTTGTTTTCTAATCTAACCACTATTGCTCATTGTACATGAAACATAAGCAACAATAGCATATAGATGTAAAAATGAACAAAAATGTAAATAAATCATGAAGGTTTGTTTTCTCCTACAGGTTCTGGAGCATCTGAAGAGGATCTTATCCTCTTACAAATGGGTTTGAGGTCCCTGTTAATAAATGATCCCTTCTAAGAGCATTGCCAGTTACGACGCCTTTGGGAAATATGGTTGTAAGGCTGATTTTATAATCACCTTATTCTCAAGATGCCCCCAGAGCAGCACTCACAATATTATACTTGTGTATATATAATCTTCTGGTAATGAAAGAAGATACAGACACACAATCTCTTCAGGTTCAGTGTATTAATGAGTCTATACTGTATGTTTTTATAATGAATGTCTGCCTATTTACCGTCGATCCTGTCAGATAATGTTCCCATCCTGAGCTTTAGGACAGCTGGGAATGGAAGCTCTTAACCCCGTTACTGTCAGTGCTTCATGATTGAAGCTCAGTCCTTCCAAACTAATTTCACGCTAACACATGCTCCACATGCAGCTCCCCAGACAAGGTTGATTTCAACTGCTGTACAACAAGTTAGACTTTTTGGTCCGTTAATTTATAATAAAATGTTAAAACCAATCTTTTTCCATCTCTTTTTCCCTTTCATGGTGTTTCTGTCCCACTCCCCTGCCCGTCTTGTGCAGCTTGCTGTGGACATTACTTCTGGGGTTGATTTAGTTTTCCTGGAAACAGCAGAGCTACTGGAATAATCCCAGGGTGGAAAATAAGACCCAGCTCTGACTGAATACTCAGGACACACACCAGACCTTCTGCATGTTTAAGGGCCTTGCAAAGATTCAGATAGAGCCATGGGCCGGTGTGCAAAAAATGACTGTACCTCAAACAACCTTTGTATTTCATTCCAAGCTGTGGTTTGGATCAGTTCTCTTTAAATTGGATCAGTTCTAATAAACTCAAAACAACAACTTTAATTATCAAAATGAGGACAATTGCATGTTTTCAAAGCTAGTGAGCAAATATGGAGTTAAGAAAGGGTCCAGTCATCCTTGCAGCTTCTGACACATGGTGTCTGGTGGGTTGGAGGTTGGGGGTTGAGGGGTTGGGGGGTGGGTGACCACCAAGCAGGATGCAGAGCAGAAAGATGCCCATTCATGTCAACCATACTCAAAAAGACCCACTGAGTCGTATGAATGTATGTGTGTGTCCTCTGTTAGTTTTCAAACCACTTCATCTAAATGTCTGAAAGCATGAGGACCACACACACACACACACACACACACACGGATAGCAGGGGTATCTGATCTGTATATGCATTCTTGACTTCCAATGAACTACAAATCTGTACCAAGAAAGAAAAAGGAAGAAAGAAATAGAAGATTAAGGAGGGTGTTTATCATGGAGATCATGGGCCTTTGGTTCATTAATAGTCTCACTCACAGGTCATTTATGTTTAACTCTAGCCAAGGAAGTGGAAGACAGTGAAAAGGGGAATGAAAGAAAGAAAAAAAGAAAGAAGAAAGGTTCATACAAGGGAAAGAAGGCAACAAGACCTCCAACCTAAATGACCATCCTGAAATAGGGCAGCAGGCAAACCAGACTTTTATTATCATGATTAGAGGATTAAGACAAGGCTATTTATTACGTTTGGGCATAAAGCGTTAAGTTTAGAGGGCCTTCGTTGTCATGGCTACTAAACTAAACATGTGGTTAGGGTTGTGGAAAGGTCATGTTTAGAAAAACAACAATGACTTGGTTTCAAGTGGTAAGTGAACAGCGGTGCCCTCCGTTACAGTTCTGTTTTGTTGACTCATCCATCCACCACAACCTCCTCCTGACATTGACTCCCTCTCTGGTTCCCATAATAATAACTATGGCCACAAAAACATACCTAACAAAAAAAAAGTTGTGTCATGATATGCTCTGTTCATGGTTGTCATGTTTTTAGGGGAGGAAAGTCAAGAAAAGGAGAAAAAATGGCAAGGAGGCATGTGAAGGTTAAAGGTCACAGAGAAGATGACAAAACAGGATCATGCAACTTTGAATTTTAACGTAAAAACAAATAAAGGTTGTATTTTACAACTTTAAGCTTGATTTCTGGTTTATGGCTGACACTGGTATGTGGGTGTGATATGTATTTTGAATCTTGCTGCAGATTTTCAGAGTAGTGGTCTGGTGCAGGAGGCTGAGGCAGACGAGGGTGATATAATAGTCGAGGTATGATGGAATAAAAAGCATAGATGGTTTTCCTCTATTGATTTTTCGTTGGAATGTGCAATGTAGACTTTCTTTGGAACTGTGGAACTGTCCAATCTTGACCTGAGTGAAAAAAGAGAGGAAACACGTGTCAGTCGACCCCTCCCAATTTGATTTTCAGATTGTATCATTATAATAGAACACAGATGTAAATTTACATAACTGATGATTAAAGAGTCTATAACAGATGTTCCACAAGAGTTAAATATTCCACTGGTATTAAAGACGTAGAAGAGTTCAGGTTATTGTCAATACGTTTTGCTATTGCTTCCTAACAAATGCAATTGCATTAATAGCTATTTATTTTCAGAAATGTTGCAGGTTCAGTATCAGACTTTATTGTTTTACTTGCCAAGACCTGTCTCTAACAATGGCAACACTGTTAACACTGCTAACTTTGCTTCTATTTCTATCACTTCTGTGCTTCTACTGCAGTTTGCTCACCAAGTAGTCAGGCCCAGCTCAGCACTGTCTGTCGGGGCTTACAGACACTAGGATGACACCACAGGAGCAGTATAGAGGCATTTTATGTTTTTTCTGTTGTTTTTTACGTTTGAAGAATTGGTCGCCATTTACTTCAATTGTATTGGATTCAGCTGCAACGCTGTTTACCCCAGAAACTCCTAAAGTGTTTTGTGGACTCAAACACTTCACCCACCCCTCCATCAGCAAAGTGGTGTGTGGATAATGAGTGAATTTTCTTTTTTGGGTGAACTATCCCTTTAACAAGAACTGGTGTTAAGTGTTGTCTATCTTACCAGAGAGTGAGACAAACTCAGACTCCAACTCCGAACAGTAAAAACATCTAACATGTCTTTTGTTGGTCGTGAAAGATGAAAATGTGAGGAGTAAATGAGGAGATCAGGAGATCACGGTGGTTTGAATATTGTGGTTAAATTTACAACATACAGGGACTCAGCTTTAGCTTCCAACCAAACCTTCAGTGACACTAGACAGGAAATACTAGAAAGCAGAGGAGACATGAATGGTGAGAAGAGGTGAAGAGAGGAGGAAAGCGGTGGGAAAATAATGGAGAGGAAAAAGAGAGGGAGACAGGAGAGTGAGCTAATGTGTCCCACAGACATAAGAACATCTGGTTTGTTACTCTGCGTTTCTCAGACAGACAGAAAGAAGTATTGACAGACAAAAATATTGTTGTGGTTGACACAAAATGACGGAGACAACACAAATATAACACGTTTGTTCTGCTAAAAGAGAAACTGTGATGAATTGGACTGAAAGTAATTTAAATATTTGAAGGTTAGAAGATGTTTATTAAGCCCCAGTCACACAATATGGAAAATCCCTTTGTTTGCCAAGTCTGTCCGCAGCCAGAATCTTATCTGCAATGAGAAATAGAACGACAGATTTAGCTAATTCTGGAGAGTTGAAAAGGAGTTCTTGCACGAATCTCCAAATATTGCAGTTGTGACAGACTCCTGCAGTTTGCTTCCCAAAAACTCTTACACTCTTTGGGGAAATGACCGAGACCACAATTAGTGAAAATCACCTTTCCAGTACGTCCAATCACACCAGCAGACCGTTCCCAAGTGCTTACTGAGCAGAAATCCTTACTATTTGTACTCTAACCGCAGAGTCACAGGGCTGAGGGTTTTAAAGTGACTCACATCCTCCATTATGTCACTCCGTCGCTCTCCTACTGTTATTCCTGTAACTCTTCGTTGGATCAATATACAGGAAGCAGGTTCATGAGAGTGTGCTTGTAGTCAGGTGCAGACCATGAGCAAATCTGCAGTTTTAAATGAAATCTTTGCTTTTTTAATGGCTCTGCTGAGCAGTCCAGACTGAAGTCTTGAAATCTGATCTGTCTGGACAAAGACAGGAAACAAGAGCAGAGAGAAGGGTCCACAGGCAGAGTATTGAACCATAGACCTTGTAGTTATGTGGTATGGGCCTCAACTACCAGACGCCTACTTCAAGTAGATCTAATTTATTCCTAACACAAATCAAATCCCCATCAAAGATTCTCTCCTGTAACCTGCTGATTTTGTACAGAAAATTGAGAACAATAACCTAATCAAAAACACTATATAAATACAGACCATTTACCATTCAATCAGTCTGCCGAAGTTTATTAATGAACAATGTATGACACAAATATTCTTTAAAGTTGCTAAGGCATCAGACAAATAAAATGACAGGGCTCAAATACAGAATAAAAACTTGTTTTAATTCAAAGGGGAGGTCACTGAAGTTTACCGAACTCTTTTGGAGGATAGAAAACTGTGGCCATAAAGGAATGAACATGGTCAGTAAGGCTCAAGCCACATCACACCAGCACCTCCATCAGTCTGGACCGTTGACACAAGGCAGCATGGCTCCATGGATTCATGCTGTTGCAGAGGTTTTTTCAGTCTTCAACTGTTCAGTGTTGGTGAGCCTGTGTCACTGCGTGTGCTACTGGGCACCTCCAGTTTTCTGTTCCTCCCCCCCCAGGTATCTTTCTGGACTGATTGGGAAACTGAGATGCTGGACACTGGCCGGACACTGACACCACTTTGATCAAGTAACAACAACCCTCATATTTTTGATCATCTCATCATCAAACACTTCCTAACATCTTCATCGGTGTCTTCTACATGTATGGCTCGACCTTTTCATCTGGAGATATTAGTCGTCTTTGTTTGTTCATTTCTGTGTCTGTAGCCTGTTAGAAACCTTTATACTAGTGAGCGAAGTCTGCAGAGGCTCTCACTCAGATATTTACGGTCACACATACAGCCCCTCTGGAGAAAATCCTGGAGAGTTCAGTGCATGTGTGAAAGCAGCCTGGATATTACATTTGATCCTGTATGCATTTTTGATCAGCACATAACAACACTAAGAAGGCCTTTTTTCAAACATTAAGCATAAAAGTCAATGTTTTCTGTCTATAGCAGATAGTGGGACTTTGTTACAGGCCACATATTTAAAGTTTCTAAATGCTTTAGAATGCTAGAATTGTAACTAATTCCAGAAAAGGGAAATAGTACCAAATTTAGCTTCAATTCCCTTGCTCCATCAGAATACAGGGCTCCTGTATGTCTGTTAAAAAGATGTCAGCAGGCTGCAGGGCCTTTGCCTTTTCCTTTCCTGCCCTCGTCCTCTGGAACAACCTCCCTGCTGACACCCACTGTCTGACTCTGTGGAAGCTTAATCCCTAAAACCCATCTTTCAGTTCAGTTTTTTTGTGTATGTTATCAGATGTGTATGTTGCAGGATGTGGTAACTTATGGTTCAATTTACAGTGATGTCAGGTTTTCTGCGTTTAGAGTGGTATGTTTGAATAGTATGTTGTTCTGGTGGTGGAAACAACAGAGATCCAATCAGCTCCTGGCTCTAACTCTGCATTTAATGACACAGAGAGTTTAACATTAATCCTGCAATATAAGTCTCAGAAAGCAAGAGAATTAGGTTATTTTACAATGTCCTTTTAAAGCATGAGAAAGTTCTACATGGTTCAAGGATTTAGTGTCTTTATTTGTACAAAGTTTCAATGAACCAAAATGTGTACATGATCGGTCACAGGACTCGCAGTATTTGAGTTATGTGAATTAGAAATACTTCTGCTGTCTGCAGAAAGAATACAGACAGTACTGTATTAATAATAACTAAAATGCTTAAAACTGTCATGCTTCTTTAACAATAAATAAAAATGTGAACCTCACTCAAATCTTAAAGAGGGTTGAATGGTTTCAGTCTGCGAAGCTGACAAACCCTGCAGTGTTGTGAGGTCTGTGAGCTAGAAAAGGTTATGGAAAAAAGAAGAGGGAAAGAAAGAGGACAGAACAGAAATTCATCAACGTTACCAACTTAGCACCTCGTCACTAAAAAACAAAAAAAAACTAATTCAAGCAGCATCTGACATCTGCATCACTCCACTTACATTTTATTACTGTAATAATTCAATGTCAACTTTATTAGCAGACACACAACTACAGACATTCAGAGCACTGGCCGACTAACACGACTCTGTGACTGCAAACACAACCATTCATTCAAATCAAAGACATATTGGCCAAAGTATCTTGTTTAAAGCACTTAACCAAAGATTTCTTAAGTCCTGCTCTTCATTTGATACTCGTGCAGGCCAGGAGAAAAGAGGATGATACTTTTATAGACAAGTTGAAGTAAGTGGAGACAGAACAAACAAAGGAGTTCTTTAACCAGCAGATGTGTCTTGGTCTGGTGGAAGATTATTTTCATTTAAACCATTTTAAATGAAACGTTTAAAATGAGTCACAGAATGGCATCAGAGGTATCAAGTTTTGTCTCAGATATTCTAAATTATCAAGATGAAAGTTGAATATATTCGATTCATACTGACTAACAAGCAGATAGGACACAGTATCAACAATGTCTTACTGCTACTAATTCCGGTTGAGTCCTATAGATCCAAAGTTCAATCACAGACACATTTTTTAATCCGACAATTATTTATATGTGTCAGGAGCTGGAGCCAATTCAACTGATCTGGTTAGAGGTGGGTACACCTGACATTAAAATGAGATTAGAATAGACTTTATGTCCAAAAAGTGATTGACAGGTTGTTTGATTGATGACTTTGACCCGGAGTGCCAGAAGAACATCCACACAGACATGGGGGGACCTTGAAAACTCCACAGAGAAAGACCCAAGCCAAACCAGGATTTAAACCTAGAACCTTCTTGCTCTGTGTGTGTGTGAGAGAGAGAGAGAGAGAGAGAGAGAGAGAGAGAGAGAGAGAGAGAGCATGCAAGGGGAGAGAGGTTATTGAACTTGCATCGTCTCTTTGTGGCCACCATGAGATCAATCACCACTACCCAGTGGTTACACACTCCAGATTAGGGGACGGATCCAGGATTTTCTTTGACAATGTGAAATAGAAACCAGTTCAACTTTTGAGTTTTAATGGTGGTCGTGAATTGATCAATTATACAGTATGCTTTCAAAACTGTGTGTGTGCGTGTGTGAGAAATATATTATTTATTTTGTAACACTGAAGGGATTCGCTCATGTGTAATCATATATCACTTAATATGGTGACAGCTATGTTATAGCATGTAATAATTAATCAATTGTCAATGTCTTAAATAGCTTAGTTCATTATAAACAATCAAAAATATTTGAGTTTTGATATTCTGTTAATAAATGCTTATGCTAATAAAGTGTTACTGTAAGGAGAAGGCTTTCATTGACTTTCGGTGCACTCATCTTTGTTAACTACAGAGAAAAAAATTGCTCTGTCTGTTGTCCTGTTAAATACTGAAAATAATCAATGCAAATAATAAAAAGAAAAAATTGAAAAAAAAGAATAATTTAATATAATGTAACCCACTTGTGGTTAAGTGGGTCTACGATCTACTCTAGTTTCGATGAGGAACTGAGGAATATAGACTGTAATAACCATAAATGAAAGTACACAAGATACACAACAAGTTAAATGGCAAAATGTAACTTTAATAACTGAAATTGGCAGGGGATAATTCACAGTGTATGTAGCAGTCTCCAAAAGCTGTTCTCACTCTGTCCATAAGACCCGACCCCTTTTTTGTATCACGTCAATCCAGTATTAGGAAAGATTATGAAAACCTACATTTACAATAACATGTGAGTATAATATTTATCTCTTCAAAATAACACTACAGTAATAATGAACAACAATTTTGTTCACTTGTAGTACTAAGCAATTGACTCTGCCTTTATAACAAGAAAAATATGTAACTAGAAAATAAAGGAGCTGCTATAGCATCAAGTTAAATTTCTGTAAAAGTGTTTTCTATTTCAATTGCATATTTGTTACGAACCAAGAGCTTACTGCTTTAGTTCACTTTCTGGATTAAACCACTATACACCTCTCCGTAGCACCTCTTCAATAGGCAATACACATGCTGACACGTAGCATGTGTACACAACTTGCCACATTAGCTTCAGACTATTATTCAATCGAGATCAATGAAAAGAACCGGGAGCTTCTGGGCTCTGGTCCTTTTGTCCCAGGTACCTTCGATTTCTCAGTTAGCTGATAAATATATAATATATAAAAGGTTTACTATCTCTATTAAACTTCCAATGGTTTGTTTTAATTCCTCTATTGTGATTCTCCCACATGAGCACTTCTCTGCTCTCTCACACACCACCGATCATGCAGGTGCGCTGTGTAATCCGTCAATCATGTTGACCTGGAGGCGGGACTTGATCAGCTGACCTCTCACTGCTTAAATGAAATAAGAATAATCCTTGATGTATATTTGAACCCTTTATTGCTACTGGGTTACAATAATCTATCTTTGTTCATCAAGGGTCCAAATAAAGCTACATTGTAACCTGCTGACTTCATCACAATGACAACCTACTTAATGACAGTGTGTCAGTTAAATGTATCATTTCACTTCTGTCTCATGAGAGTGAGATGTGCTTTAGCGATTTATGAAATACAGCAATTATTTATTTCTTTAAGAAAATAACAATGGATTGTAATTTAGTTGACAACATTTTCTTGTCTTCTATTCACAGACGTTACCTGTCCTTGAAAAGGAGGCCACAGACACTAAAGAAGACAAAAACCATCAGGATCATCGGATCAGGTGATATTCAGAATGCTGCCTGTGAGAGCTCTGGCAACAATTTTGGACTAAATGCCAAAGTTAAATGGTTTGGCAAAGGAAGCATGCGCTGGAGTGGTGTCCGTCCCCCTTCTACAGTGAGTTTTCCTCGCAGAGTCCCACTGACATTTTGGTCGTCCACGCCACTGGCAACAATCTGGGACTCATCCCTGCAGGCAACTTGCAGCTGCTATAACCAGGGACCTGATGCAGCTCCACAAAGACTTCCCTGCAATTCATACAGCACTTCTTTAAGCAGCACTTTCTATGTCACACACCACTCATTAACTGTTGACTCAGCCATCAGGGCCATTTTACCCAAGGACACTTCAGTATTCGGACTGGAGGAGCAAGGGATCAAACCAGTGACCTTCTGGTTATATTTGTGACTTATATTTTTACAGAAAGGACTTTGTAACTTTACAACCTGCTCAACCTTCTGAGCCATCAGTCCCTATCATGTATAAATTACCTTATTGTTTATTTTTCCCCCACCTCTGGATTGGAAGACCTTTTTTTATCTTTCCTACTCTCCGCCAAACAAATCCTCTGAAACTTATTTTGTTACATGCCATCTACTAGATGATACTATATATATATATACTTTTATATCTATACATATATATATATATATATATATATATATAAGTAAAATAAAAGGGGAAATCATTCACATCAGCTGCTAGAGCAGCTTCTCATCTGCTAGAGCAGCTCCTCTCCTCTGTCCTTATTCTTCTAGATCTTTCTGCTGCATTTGACACAGTGAACCACCAGATCCTTATTTCCTCCCTTCAGGACCTGGGTGTCTCAGGCTCTGCTCTCTCCCTGCTCTCATCCTACCTCAACGACTCTCTTACTGAGTAACTTGGAGAGGATCTGTGTCTGAACCTTTCCTCTCACTACTGGGGTCCCTCAAGGTTCCGTCCTGGGTCCCCTCCTCTTCTCTCTGTACACCAACTCTCTCGGCTCTGTCATTCACTGACATGGCTTTTCCTACCATAGCTATGCTGATGACACCTAACTAATCCTCTCTTTTCCCCAATCTGAAACACAGGTAGCAGCACGAATCTCTGCCTGTCTGACTGACATCTCTCACTGGATGTCCGCACACCACCTGAAAATTAACCTTGACAAGACTGAACTACTTTTCCTTCCAGGGAAAGACTCTCCCACCCACGACCTGACTATTACCTTTGACGACTCCGTGTTAGCCCCCACCCAGACTGCTAGAAACCTGGGTATGACACTCGACAGTCAACTCTCCCTTACTGCCAACATTACTGCAACCACACGTTCCTGTAGATACATGCTGCACAACATCAGGAGAATACATCCCCTTCTCTCAGGAGGCGGTGCAGGTTCTGGTCCAGGCCCTGGTCATCTCACGCCTAGACTACTGCAACTCCCTCCTGGCAGGTCTACCTGCTAGTGCCATCAGACCTCTGCAGCTCATCCAGAATGCAGCAGCTCGACTGGTCTTTAACCTACCTAAATTCACTCACACTACTCTGCTCCTCCGCTCCCTTCACTGGTTACCAGTGGCTGCCCGTATCCGTTTCAAAACATTAGTACTTGCGTACCGTGCTGCGAACGGATCGGGTCCAGTCTACATCCAGGACATGGTCAAACGTTACACCCCAGCCCGTTCACCCTGCTCTGCATCTGCCAATCGGCTTGTTGCTCTGTCACTGCGAGCTAAACACTCATCAAAATCACGACTGTTTGCTCTACCCGCTCTACCCCGAGCCACAGCCGAGGAGAGAGGGTAGAGATGTTTAGGACTAAGTTGTTGTGTCCAATAACAGAAATGACCATAAGCATGTAAATCAACAGTGACATCATCAAGCACCTTCTGCAAGAGAGGTCACGTAAAACACACACACACACACACGTTTTTACTTCAGCTTATTCAATCCATTCTTTCCACCTCTTTTACATGACTCAGTTTTTGTTGCGGGTCACAGGGTCTCACTCCTCCCTCCCCCTGCTCTCTGCATAAAATGTCCAGTGTGTGCGCTCCAGTTTTCCAGACGTCAAGTTGGACGGTGGCAGCTGAGTTACAGTGGAACAGCCTCACTCATGTCGCTGACTGTAACAGTCCAAGATGCTGTGCATGAAATATGGTCCAAAGCAAAAGGTTGTATGTAGTGGAGGACTGTAAATAAACAAACAGCAGATGCCACAATCAAATGATATTTGATGGGTTATACAGATGAATAACGTAATACATGATTCATCGACACAACAGTAATACCAACTGTTCCTATTTTTAAATCACATTTTCCAGGACCATTAAAATTCTCCACTCAAACCCAGGATGAGGACAACAAACAAATCTGTAAACACTATTCATAAAATCCTACATAACAGTATTATAAATATGAATTATTCCACGATACAATTTCTTACTTTGTTAGAAAAATGTATAAGCTAAAATCTGTCAGCTATTTGTTTGTATTAGGTTTTAGCAAAGAGTCCTCACGTGCGAAATGAAAAATAAATAAAATCTGTAAAATCTTAAATTGTTGCCAAATCCACAACTGTTGTATCGTTTATGATTTCTCATCTGTTCACATAACCTTATTTATCTTAATGCTGTCTGCATCTCTTTCACATTAAAAGTCCTTCTCTGGCCTCACTTTGTTGGAAAGTTTTGCCTCAAGTTGCTGTAAAAGATGCAGATGTTTTTAATCTAAACTGAGCTGCCATCTTGTGGAGCACATATGTTATTACAAATGATATTAGATTGGGCAACACAATATATCACCGCTTGTTTCCAGCTTTTAACAACTGGTGTAACTTCCCTCCATATCTCAACTGAAAACCACAGTGTATTACAGCGTATATGATTGATTCAACATTCAAAAAAATGAACAGCCTTAAATTCATGTGATTAATCAGTGAAAATATGAGTATTAATCATTCTGACTGGTTCACGTCAGTTTATATGGGCAAATCTTTTTTCTAATTCTCTGTCTGAACAGTCCAGAACAAATCTCTTTGTGTGATCTTTGTGTTGGATCCATCAGTTCTTCTCTCAGCCTGGATCTGAATCAAACTACACCATCAGGTGGAAGGAGCTAGAATGTTCTGTGTTGGAGCCATTTGTGAAATATATGTTAAATAGTTATACATTTATTTTTCAACATGCGTGATTTATTATTTATTATGCAGTTTCAAATTTTTTTCATTTTCTTCTGAAATTTACAGATATTTTAATTTAAATGTGTGTATAGCAAAACATTATCATATGCACACATTGAACAAAATTTGTTGAACAAAACTAATCTATATATAATATATATATACAAAATACAGCTCATTTCTCACCTTCACATCTGAATGTGTTGTTTCACAGTTTAGACCTTTCACCTGTGTAAAGTTTTTAGTTTTCTTGTGCATCCCTGTAATTTAAAAATCTCTCAGCAGCATCTCCATGGACCCTTATACTAACACAAGCAGCCTTGAATATTCTGACATTAGAATGAGAAATATTAGAATATCCTTGAGGAATAAAAGAAATAAAATAAACCACAAAACCAAAACAACAAATAAAACTGACTCTCTGGCTCGGTTAATAAAAGTTGCTCTTGAATAAATACGAAACATTTGGCCCAGGATATATTTAACCAGCTCAGTAAAGTGAATGGTTATGATTTAGATGAACTTTTAGGTTTCTATTGTATTAGGTTAGTGGGTGTGTGTGTCTCTCTTAAACTCTGGAGTTAATCAAACAAACACAAAGTAAAGTTCAGTTCTGTTCAGGTTCTAACAACTTGTGATGAGTGTTGGTGTTGATAGTAAAAAAGTGAGCTCAGGTCAGTGAGTGTGGAGGACGACACTCAGACGCTGGCACGATACAAACCAACCGCTGCTTCTGTTCTGATCCTGAAACAGCAGCGCTAATAATTTATCATTAGTCCGAAACCCTTTATCCACACTTGTGTTGCTTCCAGTCGACATTTACCGCCTCGTTCACATCAAGGAGTTCACCTCTCTAATGTATCTGTGTGAGTGAGTGGGGCCGGGGCCTGTGTGTGCGTGTGCAATGCTGCGTTCCAAAAACTGTTAAACTGATTAAAACAGGTGAAGGAGGGACTCTTAATTCTCAATTTACAACAGTGAAATATGAATATGTATAATATGAATAGCTGCTCATCAATCCTAATAAATCTTTTGTTGCAAACAATGCAACTGAATCACTGCTCTCCTCTATGAATCCTCATATGTCTCGTTAAAGCAGACTTTTGGCAAAATCTTTTACCACACTCAGAGCAACCAAAGAGTTTCTCTCCTCTATGAATCCTCATATGACTCGTTAAAGTGAACTTTCGGTTAAATCTTTTACCACACTCAGAGCAACCAAAGAGTTTCTCTCCCGTATGCATTATCATGTGTTCCTTTAAATTAGCCGATTGCCTAAATTTCTTATCACACTGACTGCAACCAAATGGTTTCTCTCCTGTGTGTATTCTCAAGTGTCTCTTTAAATCAGCCGAAAGTCTAAACTTGTTATCACACTGGGTGCAACTAAACGGTTTCTCTCCTGTATGAATCCTCATGTGTGTCTTTAAAACGGTCTTTTGGCTAAATATTTTACCACACTCAGAGCAACTAAATGGTTTCTCTTTTGTATGAACTGCCATGTGTGAATTTAGCTCGGATTTTTGTTTAAATGCTTTATCACACTGAGAACAACTAAATGGTTTCTCTTTTGTATGAACTGCCATGTGTGAATTTACCTCGGATTTTTGTTTAAATGCTTTATCACACTGAGAACAACTAAATGGTTTCTCTCCCGTATGTACTCTCAAGTGTATCTTTAATTCAGACGCATGTCCAAATATTTTATCACACTCAGAGCATCTAAATGGTTTCTCTCCTGTATGAATCCTCATATGTACATTCAGCTGGTTCCTATGTCTAAATCTTTCTGCACAATCAGAGCAACCAAATGGTTTCTCTCCTGTATGAGTCCTCATATGTATATTCAGCACTTGCTTATGGCTAAATGTTTTACCACATTCAGAACAACTAAATGGTTTCTCTCCTGTATGAATTCTCATATGTAACTTTAAACGATATTTTTGGTTAAATGTTTTACCACAATCAGAGCAACTAAATGGTTTCTCTCCTGTATGAATCCTCATGTGTATATTCAGCTGGTTCTTATGTCTAAATCTTTCTGCACAATCAGAGCAACCAAATGGTTTCTCTCCTGTATGAGTCCTCATATGTATATTCAGCACTTGCTTATGGCTAAATGTTTTACCACATTCAGAACAACTAAATGGTTTCTCTCCTGTATGAATTCTCATATGTAACTTTAAACGATATTTTTGGTTAAATGTTTTACCACAATCAGAGCAACTAAATGGTTTCTCTCCTGTATGAATCCTCATGTGTCTCTTCAGCATGTCCTTTCGTCTAAAACTTTTACCACACTCAGAGCAACTAAATGGTGTCTTATCAGTTTTACATCTCATATCACTTAACGGCTGTTTGTTGTTTCTTATATGAGGCTGAGGCTCCCTGGTCTCCATCCAATCATCTTCACTGTCTTCAGTCTCAGAAGAGTCTTCGGTCTTGTCCTCAGGACCTAGTTGTAAAAATCCATCAGGACCTGAGTTCCTGGCTGGTTCTGGTTTTCCACCGTCCACTCTGTTCTCATTCTGACTCTGATGAAGCTGTGACGACTGAGGTTTCTCTTCGTCTTCTTCACTCTTCACAGTGAAAGGAGTCAATGTGAACTTGATATCAGCCTCCTCCAGTTGTTGAAGCTGCTCTCCCTCCGTATTGGTCCAAGGTTCCTCCTGTTCCTCTTTAATGTGGGGGGGCTCTGGGTCCTCCTGGTCCACAAGAGGGCTCCACTGCTGCTGCTCAGGGGGAACCTCTTCTTTACTCACCACCAGTTGCAGGAAGTCTGCATGGAGAGTAGAGAGGTATGGTGTTTTTTGGTCTCAAATAGTGTCACAATACAAAACAATGTGTCGATACCGATACTTTATTGATACTATTCCAAAAAAATAGTGACTATCTAAGCCAGTGGCACCAGACTTCTGTGGTTTGATAGTATGATGTGTAGTTTGTGAGGCTACAGTTGTGTGCAGGTTAATCCTGGGTTGAATGCCAGAATTACAATGTCATGTTCATTATTTCATGAGTGTTTTCTTGTTTGCATTCATGCATGTAGGTGTTTTTTTGACAATGGATAAGTAGCCTTCATTTTATGGTGTGATGTACTTACATGTACTTGGCACTGCAGGTTTTCCTGCATCGTGTGAAAGAAAAGTGTTGAACCCACAGGAAATATACAATTCTTATTTAAACCTGGGGAACACTGGCTGCGGAACAGCTTGCTTATGTTAACTGATTAGAGCGGTCACGCTGGCTGCTCTTCTAGAGATTTACGGTCTCGCCCACTTTTTTCACGTTCTGCGCAGTTCATAGTATAATATACAGACAAAATCTTTCAGCACAGTTTCGATGTTACTCTGTCAAATATGACAGTGAGCACAACTGCTGAATGAAAACATAAAACACAACTTTCAGACATTACTCGGTCGTTTCACACAGACAATTAGGTCAATGTTCAGTCAGTGGACAATCCATAAATACAGATTTCACTGAGTTTATTTTCTCACATGAATAAATAGAAAATATTTCATGTCTGCTACAACTTGTACTTCTATTAAATAGAGTATTTTCTGTTTGTCGCTGCCTTTTATTAAGTCACATCTGAGGCCTTGCATTCATTCATTGTCTCTGTAACTTTCGTTCTCCTATCTTATTTCATTCTACTTTTTATTTTCTATTCTCTGAACTGTATAAGGATTTTTTATTTGACCTGACTGTTTATATTTGTGTCTCTTACACTTTGTCTTAATGGTTTTAAAGATTTAGGTCAAATTCCGATCAACTTCTTGAAGCTGTTAGTGACGAGTTGCTCTGCTCACATAAAATATATTTTAGAGTCACAACTCACAAATGTTTCTTGTGTCTTTTGATGAAAAGCAAGCTCCACTAGCTTAGCTACCAAAGAGCAGCTTAGCTCCACAAGCTTAGCTACCAGAGAGCAGCTTAGCTCCACTAGCTCAGCTACCAAAGAGCAGCTTAGCTCCACTAGCTCATCTAGCTTTCCAGCTCCAGGGAGCAGTGTTAGGATTTTAATAATATAATTAGACACTATAGCCCCGAAAAGGATCGATTTTACGCGCACCATGTTTGTACCTTAACATAAAGAATTAATGTGTGTGTGTCTGTGAAGATGGCAATGAAACTGAACTCTAAACAAATACAGTATGTTAGACAGGGGTGGGGGCAGGGCAGTTTGGGCTGAATATGTGGGAGAATGTGTGGCCTTCACATAGTGACTTTTAGTAGCCGTTGCTGGCTGGTTTTAATCTTGAAGTTGGTTAGTGTGTGTGTGTGTGTGTGTGTGTGTGTGTGTGTGTGTGTGTGTGTGTGTGTGCGTCACATCGCAGTTCAGTCTCGCACCTGTCTGATAATGCCTGTTGTGGAGACTGTACATCTGTGGCATACAATACACTGTACTTTAAAGGGGACATATCATGCAAATTCCACTTTGTTAGTGCTTCTACACGTTAATGTGGGTATCTGGCATGTCTACCAACCCAAAAACTCTGGAAAAAAAAAACACTCGCGTGTTTTGTTATGGTTCCTCTAAGTCAGAAACGTCATGCTTGAGTGATTCGAATGAGCTTCCTGTGTATTGTGTCGTAACAATGCACTGGAAGTCTCCCTACATGGCCTTGGCCCACCCCCCACCTCATCCCCCCGCCCCCCCCCATACTCGTTACGCCGGGTGATTGGGAAAATTAAAACTCCAGGACAACAGAAGGGGAATACAAAGTATGGGATGCATATTTGATAATTTATATCATGTAAAATATGTAATTTATATCGTTTAAAATCATGGGGGGAGAGGGGGGAGGGGGGAGCTGGCTGATTAGCATTTAAAGGAACAGGAACTCAAAACGGCTGTGTATTGAGTGCCCATAGCTATGTGCACATAGCTATGTGCACATAGCTATGCTGTACCTTTTCATTGCTTCTGAATAACTACTTGTTGAACCAAACCGAGACCGGCTCTTCTCATATCTCGGGATAAAAGAACACGACAGGACTGACCTGCTCTGTGCAGCCTTATTTCGGGCTTCATCACGGCATCGAGCAGCCTCCTCTGGCGGCAGATCTCCCGCTCTGACCGCTCCAGTCTGTCTTCGTACTCCGCCACGGTTTCCTCAAACACAGCGGCGATCTCCTTCGCCGCCGCCGTTAGCCGCTCGGTGAGCAGCGCTCTCAGCGCCGGGACTTGAGCCGTTTCTTCCCCTTTCTCCACCTGCAGCAGAAAGTCTTCAGCGGCAGCGCTGATCCGCTCATGTACCGACACCCGCAGCAGCTGCACGGCGCACATTGTCCTCCTTTCTGCGCACTTTGAGTCTCGAACAAGCGGCATCAACCCGGGCTGAGCGATGAGGCCAATGCGGAAGTGCAAAAAGAAGCTGTGGCCACTTGCGGCTGGCTCAGTGTTGCCAACTCCTCAGTAAGGAAAGTAGCTATTGGCTGTGCTAAAAGTCGCTAACTGACGTCACCACCCACTTTGCATAATAGTAATTGACGCTGTAGGAGAGAGGAATAACGTCGTGGGAGAGACAAAAAGTGAGTAAAAAAACACCCTAAATATGTTTAGAACTAAAAATGAGCTTTCTTCTGTTGATTCTTGGTTTGTTTTTTTATTTTGCCATTGAAATAGACCATCACTTCTCAAAATAACTTCATGACTTTAATGCCTTGTCTAGACCCACATTACATGAATAAATTTTGTCCTGTATTGTTAAATGTTAGAATATCAAATTTAATCAAAAGACTGTTATGTGGGGTGGAATTGCTAGCTCTACGTCCAACCCTCCTCCTTTATCCGGGCTTGGGACCAGCAAAGTGACCCAAAAGAGACACTCTGGCAGAGTTACTTAGGTTTTTCTTTTACGTTATTTTTTGTTTGTTTTTTGGGGGGTTTCTGAAGTTTGGTTTAGTTTCTAACCTTATGCTCCACCTAGGAGCCTACAACAAGTCACAGTAAAACATGATTTTTCTTTTGCCATAACTACAACATTTTAAACCTTTTTTTGTATAGACCGTTTTAACTTGACAACATTAACAATCTGAATGGACCAAAAAGAGACAATAGAAAAAACAGTCAATGGCAATGTGAGAAAATGATGTTAACTAGTCTGGCCCTTATTCAGGTTCATTGTTTTGTTTGTTTTTTCAGACCCCCCTCCACACACACATGCTGTGCTGGCTCACAGAAAGAGTAGGTCATCTTCATTTTGGTCAAGGCTTTCTATGGCAGGTTCAGCAACTGAGAGAGCTGACTTAAATGAGTAAGAAGCTGATGTGCCAAAAAGCTGCAAAACATTATCAGGCAGCTTGTGCTCATAGCAAGCCTCACCAGACAGCTTCAGACCATATCAGACCAAATACATCAATATTTGCCAGTGGATTCAGCACCCTGCTACTCACAGACTTTATCAGGCTACCCAAGCTGACAAGAAGTTTAAGAGGATCTACCTGCTCTCCCTCAAAAGCCTTGATGGCCAACTGTACCTCACCCTGCACTGACTTAAAAAAAGTCAGATACAAGATGTTTTGAGGATCACTGTACATGGAGTATAAAACCTCAGCCATGTAGCAGTGTTCACTGGACTTCGTGACTGTGAAATGCAGTTTAAGCGCCTCCCACTGGTCCAAAATGCGTAAAACCGAGGTTCAATGGAGAGCCAACGTGTGGCACACACCTTGGTTATTTGTAAGGGTTTCTCTACACAGTTGATGGTCTCATATATGTTCTTGTAGGCCTCCTTTGGAGACACTGAAAACCAGTTATAAGTCTCCCGTACCAAGTACTCCACACTATGGGGGATGGTGTCATTGGAAGCATGACCTAACTGCAGACAGTGACACACACAGCGAATAAGAACCAGATCTTTGAGGCCATACTCCTCCTTCAGCACTTTATGGACCCCATTGTTAATCCCCGTCATAACGGAGGCATTGTCAGTCCCTATCCCCAGGAGTTTCTCTTTTTTAAGACAACACTTCTCCAGGAAAGCCACAACAGCTCGGGCTATAGATCTGGCATCTCCTCCCTCCAACTCAACAAGCCCCAGAAATGTTTAGACAATTGTGTGTTTGGTGTCACGAAAGTACCTTATCACAACCCCCAGGTACTTAGAAAACCTTACATCTGTGGACTCATCGAGGAGGAGGCTGAAACGCTGGTCACCCACATCTGCGACCAACTTTTTTAGAAAGTATGGTGGTAGAACACCATTAATCATTTCCGTGCACTTTGTCCTGTGCATTTTGAAGTGAGTAGCAGCAGTGGAGTCTGAGAAAGCAGCTTTACATGCTTCCCCAATGTGATCACATGCCAGCATGGAACTGTGTTCAGCAATAGCTAATGCCATGGTGGCTTCAGCCTTTTTTGCAGAGTCAATTTTTTTTACTCATTAATGGCAGCTTGCTTTGGGTGGAACTGTTATAAGGCTTTGCCTTTTGAGTATGTTTTTGAGTTGTCATGTGCATTTTTATATCACAAAGTTTGGCGTAGAAATCAGCCTTACAATACAGGCAGTATGCCCGTGTATCATCTCCAATAAACGGCTTCATCCAGCCTTTGAATTCAGGGTTTGATTCCCACTCCTTTCTGTATTTTTGAGTGTACAGTTTAGACTGAGACATGATGAGCTAGCTAGCTAGATGTTTAGCTTATGTCACAGAGAGGCACACACACAGTGGACGAGGTGAGTAAGTGACTGAGGCTGTGTGAGTCAAATGCAGTGATTTATTTTAGTGTGACAGTGAAGAAACATTTACATTTAAGCCAGGGCGGGATCAGCGGCGGCTTTGCGCATGCGCGAATCATTTGCAGTCTGGAGGAAACGGAGTGTGGGTCTCCTCTCTGCTCTGACTGCAGCTGGGACTGGGTTTTAAAGTGACTCACATCCTCCATTATGTCACTCCGTCGCTCTCCTACTGTTCTTCCTGTAACTCTTCGTTGGATCAATATACAGGAAGCAGGTTCATGAGAGTGTGCTTGTAGTCTGGTGCAGACCATGAGCAAATTTGCAGTTTTAAATGAAATCTCTGCTTTTTTAATGGCTCTGCTGAGCAGTCCAGACTGAAGTCTTGAAATCTGATCTGTCTGGACAAAGACAGGAAACAAGGGCAGAGAGAAGGGTCCACAGGCAGAGTATTGAACCATAGACCTTGTAGTTATGTGGCATGGGCCTCAACTACCAGACGCCTACTTCAAGTAGATCTAATTTATTCCTAACACAAATCAAATCCCCATCAAAGACTGAACTCTTTTGGAGGATAGAAAACTGTGGCCATAAAGGAATGAACACGGTCAGTAAGGCTCAAGCCACATCACACCAGCACCTCCATCAGTCTGGACCGTTGACACAAGGCAGCATGGCTCCATGGATTCATGCTGTTGTCTCCAGATTGTGACTCTGATCTGCAGCCTCAGCAGAGGTTTTTTCAGTCTTCAACTGTTCAGTGTTGGTGAGCCTGTGTCACTGCGTGTGCTACTGGGCACCTCCAGTTTTCTGTTCCTCCCCCCCCCAGGTATCTTTCTGGACTGATTGGGAAACTGAGATGCTGGACACTGGCCGGACACTGACACCACTTTGATCAAGTAACAACAACCCTCATATTTTTGATCATCTCATCATCAAACACTTCCTAACATCTTCATCGGTGTCTTCTACATGTATGGCTCGACCTTTTCATCTGGAGATATTAGTCGTCTTTGTTTGTTCATTTCTGTGTCTGTAGCCTGTTAGAAACCTTTATACTAGTGAGCGAAGTCTGCAGAGGCTCTCACTCAGATATTTACGGTCACACATACAGCCCCTCTGGAGAAAATCCTGGAGAGTTCAGTGCATGTGTGAAAGCAGCCTGGATATTACATTTGATCCTGTATGCATTTTTGATCAGCACATAACAACACTAAGAAGGCCTTTTTTCAAACATTAAGCATAAAAGTCAGTGTTTTCTGTCTATAGCAGATAGTGGGACTTTGTTACAGGCCACATATTTAAAGCTTTTAAATGCTTTAGAATGCTAGAATTTTAACTAATTCCAGAAAAAGGAAATAGTACCAATTTTAGCTTCAATTCCCTGGCACCATCAGAATACAGGGCTCCTGTATGTCTGTTAAAAAGATGCCAGCAGGCTGCAGGGCCTTTGCCTTTTCCTTTCCTGCCCTCGTCCTCTGGAACAACCTCCCTGCTGACACCCACTGTCTGACTCTGTGGAAGCTTAATCCCTAAAACTCATCTTTCAGTTAGTGGCTTGATCATTTCAGGCCTGTCTCAGTGAATCCATTAAACCTACTACATACAGTATAGTCCATGTTGTTTCTCAAGACAAGATCACTGTAAACCCTCTTAAAACAACTCAATCTCTGTTAACCTTTCTGGCCAGGCTGTCTCTGTGTGTGTGTGTGTGTGTGTGTGTGTGTGTGTGTGTGTGTGTGTGTGTGTGTGTGTGTGTGTCTCTGTGTGTGTGTGTGTGTGTGTGTGTCTCTGTGTGTGTGTGTGTGTGTGTCTCTGTGTGTCTGTGTGTGCTGTCAGTGCTTTGGTTCCAGATGTTTTGAATCTGTCCCAGCCTCCTCCTCTCGCCCTCTGTGATTTTGTTTCCTCCTACTAAATGTGTCCTCTTTGCAAATTTTCATTATGCACCCAAACAAAATCAAGCCTAAAACGTTGACTTATAGGAGTCACTCTCAAGTTATTAGATTTTTTCACACTGACTCAAAATGATAGAAAACACTTCATCATATGTGACCCTTTACATTAAACTAAAACATGTAATAAAGCTGGGAATTTAATATGTAATTGAAATACATATAGCCACCACTTTAGGCTCAGTTCTTTTTGAATGTCTGATCTGTTCCCTGGGAATCTTTTCAAAATACATTCAGGCTTGCAGCATTGAATCCTGGAGGGACATCTCTCTGTGAGGAAGAAAACTGGAAGTCCTCTGTGGGGTTCAGTTTTTTTGTGTATGTTATCAGATGTGTATGTTGCAGGATGTGGTAACTTATGGTTCAATTTACAGTGATGTCAGGTTTTCTGCGTTTAGAGTGGTATGTTTGAATAGTATGTTGTTCTGGTGGTGGAAACAACAGAGATCCAATCAGCTCCTGGCTCTAACTCTGCATTTAATGACACAGAGAGTTTAACATTAATCCTGCAATATAAGTCTCAGAAAGCAAGAGAATTAGGTTATTTTACAATGTCCTTTTAAAGCATGAGAAAGTTCTACATGGTTCAAGGATTTAGTGTCTTTATTTGTACAAAGTTTCAATGAACCAAAATGGTACATGATCGGTCACAGGACTCGCAGTATTTGAGTTATGTGAATTAGAAATACTTCTGCTGTCTGCAGAAAGAATACAGACAGTACTGTATTAATAATAGCTAAAATGCTTAAAACTGTCATGCTTCTTTAACAATAAATAAAAATGTGAACCTCACTCAAATCTTAAAGAGGGTTGAATGGTTTCAGTCTGCGAAGCTGACAAACCCTGCAGTGTTGTGAGGTCTGTGAGCTAGAAAAGGTTATGGAAAAAAGAAGAGGGAAAGAAAGAGGACAGAACAGAAATTCATCAACGTTACCAACTTAGCACCTCGTCACTAAAAAACAAAAAAAAACTAATTCAAGCAGCATCTGACATCTGCATCACTCCACTTACATTTTATTACTGTAATAATTCAATGTCAACTTTATTAGCAGACACACAACTACAGACATTCAGAGCACTGGCCGACTAACACGACTCTGTGACTGCAAACACAACCATTCATTCAAATCAAAGACATATTGGCCAAAGTATCTTGTTTAAAGCACTTAACCAAAGATTTCTTAAGTCCTGCTCTTCATTTGATACTCGTGCAGGCCAGGAGAAAAGAGGATGATACTTTTATAGACAAGTTGAAGTAAGTGGAGACAGAACAAACAAAGGAGTTCTTTAACCAGCAGATGTGTCTTGGTCTGGTGGAAGATTATTTTCATTTAAACCACTTTAAATGAAACGTTTATAATGAGTCACAGAATGGCATCAGAGGTATCAAGTTTTGTCTCAGATATTCTAAATTATCAAGATGAAAGTTGAATATATTCGATTCATACTGACTAACAAGCAGATAGGACACAGTATCAACAATGTCTTACTGCTACTAATTCCGGTTGAGTCCTATAGATCCAAAGTTCAATCACAGACACATTTTTTAATCCGACAATTATTTATATGCGTCGGGAGCTGGAGCCAATTCAACTGATCTGGTTAAGGGTGGGTACACCTGACATTAAAATGAGATTAGAATAGACTTTATGTCCAAAAAGTGATTGACAGGTTGTTTGATTGATGACTTTGACCCAGAGTGCCAGAAGAACATCCACAGACATGGGGGGACCTTGAAAACTCCACAGAGAAAGACCCAAGCCAAACCAGGATTTAAACCTAGAACCTTCTTGCTCTGTCTGTGTGTGTGAGAGAGAGAGAGAGAGAGAGAGAGAGAGAGAGAGAGAGAGCATGCAAGGGGAGAGAGGTTATTGAACTTGCATCGTCTCTTTGTGGCCACCATGAGATCAATCACCACTACCCAGTGGTTACACACTCCAGATTAGGGGACGGATCCAGGATTTTCTTTGACAATGTGAAATAGAAACCAGTTCAACTTTTGAGTTTTAATGGTGGTTGTGAATTGATCAATTATACAGTATGCTTTCAAAACTGTGTGTGTGCGTGTGTGAGAAATCAAGATATTATTTATTTTGTAACACTGAAGGGATTCGCTCATGTGTAATCATATATCACTTAATATGGTGACAGCTATGTTATAGCATGTAATTAATCAATTGTCAATGTCTTAAATAGCTTAGTTCATTATAAACAATCAAAAATATTTGAGTTTTGATATTCTGTTAATAAATGCTTATGCTAATAAAGTGTTACTGTAAGGAGAAGGCTTTCATTGACTTTCGGTGCACTCATCTTTGTTAACTACAGAGAAAAAAATTGCTCTGTCTGTTGTCCTGTTAAATACTGAAAATAATCAATGCAAATAATAAAAAGAAAAAATTGAAAAAAAAGAATAATTTAATATAATGTAACCCACTTGTGGTTAAGTTACGATCTACTCTAGTTTCGATGAGGAACTGAGGAATATAGACTGTAATAACCATAAATGAAAGTACACAAGATACACAACAAGTTAAATGGCAAAATGTAACTTTAATAACTGAAATTGGCAGGGGATAATTCACAGTGTATGTAGCAGTCTCCAAAAGCTGTTCTCACTCTGTCCATAAGACCCGACCCCTTTTTTGTATCACGTCAATCCAGTATTAGGAAAGATTATGAAAACCTACATTTACAATAACATGTGAGTATAATATTTATCTCTTCAAAATAACACTACAGTAATAATGAACAACAATTTTGTTCACTTGTAGTACTAAGCAATTGACTCTGCCTTTATAACAAGAAAAATATGTAACTAGAAAATAAAGGAGCTGCTATAGCATCAAGTTAAATTTCTGTAAAAGTGTTTTCTATTTCAATTGCATATTTGTTACGAACCAAGAGCTTACTGCTTTAGTTCACTTTCTGGATTAAACCACTATACACTTCTCCGTAGCACCTCTTCAATAGGCAATACACATGCTGACACGTAGCATGTGTACACAACTTGCCACATTAGCTTCAGACTATTATTCAATCGAGATCAATGAAAAGAACCGGGAGCTTCTGGGCTCTGGTCCTTTTGTCCCAGGTACCTTCAATTTCTCAGTTAGCTGATAAATATATAATATATAAAAGGTTTACTATCTCTATTAAACTTCCAATGGTTTGTTTTAATTCCTCTATTGTGATTCTCCCACATGAGCACTTCTCTGCTCTCTCACACACCACCGATCATGCAGGTGCGCTGTGATCCGTCAATCATGTTGACCTGGAGGCGGGACTTGATCAGCTGACCTCTCACTGCTTAAATGAAATAAGAATAATCCTTGATGTATATTTGAACCCTTTATTGCTACTGGGTTACAATAATCTATCTTTGTTCATCAAGGGTCCAAATAAAGCTACATTGTAACCTGCTGACTTCATCACCATGACAACCTACTTAATGACACACCTCTTCCGACTATACCTTGAATAAATGTTTAAACTAAACAATTTAGTAGCACTTAAATGGCACTTACTTATAGCACTTTGTAGTTTGGTTTTCTTGAAGAAATAGTACTTTCTTGATTCTTGTTGTTCTGGGTTTGTACCCTCATGGTTGAATGCACTTATTGTAAGTCGCTTTGGATAAAGTCGTCAGCTAAATGACATGTAATGTAATGTAATGTAACATCAAGCGTGATATCAAACAATGCTTCATATAAGCATAGTATTATACACGTAGAGAAAAAGAAAGTGCAGGGTTAGCCTTTATCTCTCTCTCTCACACAAATGCTACATCTGATGCCAACAGCAGTGTCTGCAAAGTTGAGAGGAGGAGGGTGAAGGGGATTACATGGTAAATCTGGTCTATATATATATATATATATATATAGCGCTTTGTATATATTTTGCGCTTTTCTAGTCTTGATTATAGTGCATCTATGTGCAGCACTTTCTCTATTCGGGGCCCAGTAGTAGAGTGTACCAAGAACACTTAGACTGGGATTGAACCAACAACCATCTGGTTAGAGGAAGACCCGCTCTACCCCCTGAGCCACAGCCGAGGAGAGAGGGTAGAGATGTTTAGGACTAAGTTGTTGTGTCCAATAACAGAAATGACAATAAGCATTTAAATCAACAGTGACATCATCAAGAACCTTCTGCAAGAGAGGTCACGACACACACACACGCTCCAGTTTTCCAGACGTCAAGTTGGACGGTGGCAGCTGAGTTACAGTGGAACAGCCTCACTCATGTCGCTGACTGTAACAGTCCAAGATGCTGTGCATGAAATATGGTCCAAAGCAAAAGGTTGTATGTAGTGGAGGACTGTAAATAAACAAACAGCAGATGCCACAATCAAATGATATTTGATGGGTTATACAGATGAATAACGTAATACATGATTCATCGACACAACAGTAATACCAACTGTTCCTATTTTTAAATCACATTTTCCAGGACCATTAAAATTCTCCACTCAAACCCAGGATGAGGACAACAAACAAATCTGTAAACACTATTCATAAAATCCTACATAACAGTATTATAAATATGAATTATTCCACGATACAATTTCTTACTTTGTTAGAAAAATGTATAAGCTAAAATCTGTCAGCTATTTGTTTGTATTAGGTTTTAGCAAAGAGTCCTCACGTGCGAAATGAAAAATAAATAAAATCTGTAAAATCTTAAATTGTTGCCACATCCACAACTGTTGTATCGTTTATGATTTATCATCTGTTCACATAACCTTATTTATCTTGATGCTGCCTGCATCTCTTTCACATTAAAAGTCCTTCTCTGGCCTCACTTTGTTGGAAAGTTTTGCCTCAAGTTGCTGTAAAAGATGCAGATGTTTTTAATCTAAACTGAGCTGCCATCTTGTGGAGCACATATGTTATTACAAATGATATTAGATTGGGCAACACAATATATCACCGCTTGTTTCCAGCTTTTAACAACTGGTGTAACTTCCCTCCATATCTCAACTGAAAACCACAGTGTATTACAGCGTATATGATTGATTCAACATTCGAAAAAATGAACAGCCTTAAATTCATGTGATTAATCAGTGAAAATATGAGTATTAATCATTCTGACTGGTTCACGTCAGTTTATATGGGCAAATCTTTTTTCTAATTCTCTGTCTGAACAGTCCAGAACAAATCTCTTTGTGTGATCTTTGTGTTGGATCCATCAGTTCTTCTCTCAGCCTGGATCTGAATCAAACTACACCATCAGGTGGAAGGAGCTAGAATGTTCTGTGTTGGAGCCATTTGTGAAATATATGTTAAATAGTTATACATTTATTTTTCAACATGCGTGATTTATTATTTATTATGCAGTTTCAAATTTTTTTCATTTTCTTCTGAAATTTACAGATATTTTAATTTAAATGTGTGTACAGCAAAACATTATCATACGCACACATTGAACAAAATTTGTTGAACAAAACTAATCTATATATAATATATATATACAAAATACAGCTCATTTCTCACCTTCACATCTGAATGTGTTGTTTCACAGTTTAGACCTTTCACCTGCGTAAAGTTTTTTGTTTTCTTGTGCATCCCTGTAATTTAAAAATCTCTCAGCAGCATCTCCATGGACCCTTACACTAACACAAGCAGCCTTGAATATTCTGACATTAGAATGAGAAATATTAGAATATCCTTGAGGAATAAAATAAACCACAAAACCAAAACAATAAATAAAACTGACTCTCTGGCTCGGTTAATAAAAGTTGCTCTTGAATAAATACGAAACATTTGGCCCAGGATATATTTAACCAGCTCAGTAAAGTGAATGGTTATAATTTAGATGAACTTTTAGGTTTCTATTGTATTAGGTTAGTGGGTGTGTGTGTCTCTCTTAAACTCTGGAGTTAATCAAACAAACACAAAGTAAAGTTCAGTTCTGTTCAGGTTCTAATAACTTGTGATGAGTGTTGGTGTTGATAGTAAAAAAGTGAGCTCAGGTCAGTGAGTGTGGAGGACGACACTCAGACGCTGGCACGATACAAACCAACCGCTGCTTCTGTTCTGATCCTGAAACAGCAGCGCTAATAATTTATCATTAGTCCGAAACCCTTTATCCACACTTGTGTTGCTTCCAGTCGACATTTACCGCCTCGTTCACATCAACAAGTTCTCCTCTCTAATGTATCTGTGTGAGTGAGTGGGGCCGGGGCCTGTGTGTGCGTGTGCAATGCTGCGTTTCAAAAACTGTTAAGCTGATTAAAACAGGTGAAGGAGGGACTCTTAATTCTCAATTTACAACAGTGAAATATGAATATGTATAATATGAATAGCTGCTGATCAATCCTAATAAATCTTTTGTTGCAAACAATGCAACTGAATCACTGCTCTCCTCTGTGAATCCTCATATGTCTCGTTAAAGCAGACTTTTGGCGAAATCTTTTACCACACTCAGAGCAACCAAAGAGTTTCTCTCCTCTATGAATCCTCATATGACTCGTTAAAGTGAACTTTCGGTTAAATCTTTTACCACACTCAGAGCAACCAAAGAGTTTCTCTCCCGTATGCATTATCATGTGTTCCTTTAAATTAGCTGATTGCCTAAATTTTTTATCACACTGACTGCAACCAAATGGTTTCTCTCCTGTGTGTATTCTCAAGTGTCTCTTTAAATCAGCCGAAAGTCTAAATTTTTTATCACACTGGGTGCAACTACACGGTTTCTCTCCTGTATGAATCCTCATGTGTGTCTTTAAAACGGTCTTTCGGCTAAATAATTTACCACACTCAGAGCAACTAAATGGTTTCTCTTTTGTATGAACTGCCATGTGTGAATTTACCTCAGATTTTTGTTTAAATGCTTTATCACACTGAGAACAACTAAATGGTTTCTCTCCCGTATGTACTCTCATGTGTATCTTTAATTCAGCCGAATGTCCAAATATTTTATCACACTCAGAGCATCTGAATGGTTTCTCTCCTGTATGAATCCTCATATGTACATTCAGCTGGTTCTTATGTCTAAATCTTTCTGCACACTCAGAGCAATCAAAAGGTTTCTCTCCTGTATGAATCCTCATATGTATATTCAGCATTTGCTTTTGGCTAAATGTTTTACCACATTCAGAACAACTAAATGGTTTCTCTCCTGTATGAATTCTCATATGTAACTTTAAATGGTGTTTTTGGTTAAATCTAGAACCACAATCAGAGCAACTAAATGGTTTCTCTCCTGTATGAATTCTCATGTGAATATTCAGCATTGGCTTTTGGCTAAATGTCTTACCACAATCAGAGCAACTAAATGGTTTCTCTCCTGTATGAATCCTCATGTGTATATTCAGCTGGTTCTTATGTCTAAATCTTTCTGCACAATCAGAGCAACTAAATGGTTTCTCTCCTGTATGAATCCTCATGTGTCTCTTCAGCATGTCCTTTCGTCTAAAACTTTTACCACACTCAGAGCAACTAAATGGTTTCTTATCAGTTTTACATCTCATATCACTTAACGGCTGTTTGTTGTTTCTTATATGAGGCTGAGGCTCCCTGGTCTCCATCCAATCATCTTCACTGTCTTCAGTCTCAGAAGAGTCTTCGGTCTTGTCCTCAGGACCTAGTTGTAAAAATCCATCAGGACCTGAGTTCCTGGCTGGTTCCGGTTTTCCACCGTCCGCTCTGTTCTCCTCATTCTGACTCTGATGAAGCTGTGACGACTGAGGTTTATCTTCGTCTTCTTCACTCTTCACAGCAAAAGGAGTCAATGTGAACTTGATATCAGCCTCCTCCAGTTGTTGAAGCTGCTCTCCCTCCTGATTGGTCCAAGTTTCCTCCTGTTCCTCTTTAATGTGGGGGGGCTCTGGGTCCTCCTGGTCCGCAAGAGGGCTCCACTGCTGCTGCTCAGGGGGAACCTCTTCTTTACTCACCACCAGTTGCAGGAAGTCTGCATGGAGAGTAGAGAGGTATGGTGTTTTTTGGTCTCAAATAGTGTCACAATACAAAACAATGTGTCGATACCGATACTTTATTGATACTATTCCAAAAAAAGGGAGTGGCTCTATCTGAGCCAGTGGCACAAGACTTCTGTCGTTTGATAGTATGATGTGTAGTTTGTGAGGCTACAGTTGTGTGCAGGTTAACCCTGGGTTTGAAATACCAGAATTACAATGTCATTTATGTTCATTATTTCATGCTCAATAAACTTTAGTTTATCTGTTGAGTGTTTTCATGTTTGCATTCATGCATGTAGGTGTTTTTTTGTCAATAAATAAGTAGCCTTCATTTTATGGTGTGATGTACTTACATGTACTTGTATTGGCACTGCAGGTTTGCCTGCATCGTGTGAAAGAAAAACTTTTTTCACGTTCTGAGCAGTTCATAGTAGAATATACAGAGAAAATCTTTCAGCACAGTTTCGATTTTACTCTGTCAAATATGACAGTGAGCACAACTGCTGAATGAAAACAGAAAACACAACTTTCAGACATTACTCTGTCGTTTCAAAAAGACAATTAGGTCAATGTTCAGTCAGTGGACAATCCATGAATACAGATTTCACTGAGTTAATTTTCTCACATGAATAAATAGAAAATATTTCATTTCTGCTACAACTTGTACTTCTAATAAATATAGTCATTTCTATTTGTCGCTGCCTTTTATTAAGTCACATCTGAGGCCTTGCATTCATTCATTGTCTAACTTTCATTCTCCTATCTTATTTCATTCTACTTTTTATTTTCTATTCTCTGAACTGTATAAGGATTTTTTATTTGACCTGACTGTTTATATTTGTGTCTCTTACACTTTGTCTTAATGGTTTTAAAGATTTAGGTCAAATTCAGATCAACTTCTTGAAGCTGTTAGTGACGAGTTGCTCTGCTCACATTAAATATATTTTAGAGCCACAACTCACAAATGTTTCTTGTGTCTTTCGATGAAAAGCAAGCTCCACAAGCTTAGCTACCAAAGAGCAGCTTAGCTCCATTAGCTCAGCTAGCTTTCCGGCTCCAGGGAGCAGGGACTGACCTGCTCTGTGCAGCCTTATTTCGGGCTTCATCACGGCATCGAGCAGCCTCCTCTGGCGGCAGATCTCCCGCTCTGACCGCTCCAGTCTGTCTTCGTACTCCGCCACGGTTTCCTCAAACACAGCGGCGATCTCCTTCGCCGCCGCCGTTAGCCGCTCGGTGAGCAGCGCTCTCAGCGCCGGGACTTGAGCCGTTTCTTCCCCTTTCTCCACCTGCAGCAGAAAGTCTTCAGCGGCAGCGCTGATCCGCTCATGTACCGACACCCGCAGCAGCTGCACGGCGCACATTGTCCTCCTTTCTGCGCACTTTGAGTCTCGAACAAGCGGCATCAACCCGGGCTGAGCGATGAGGCCAATGCGGAAGTGCAAAAAGAAGCTGTGGCCACTTGCGGCTGGCTCAGTGTTGCCAACTCCTCAGTAAGGAAAGTAGCTATTGGCTGTGCTAAACGTTGCTAACTGACGTCACCACCCACTTTGCATAATGGTAATTGACGCTGTAGGAGAGAGGAATAGCGTCGTGGGAGAGACAAAAAGTGAGTAAAAAAACACCCTAAATATGTTTAGAACTAAAAATTTGCTTTCTTCTGTTGATTCTTGGTTTGTTTTTTTATTTTGCCATTGAAATAGGCCATCACTTCTCAAAATAACTTCATGACTTTAATGCCTTGTCTAGACCCACATTACATGAATACATTTTGTCCTGTATTGTTAAATGTTAGAATATCAAATTGAATCAAAAGACTGTTATGTGGGGTGGAATTGCTAGCTCTACGTCCAACCCTCCTCCTTTATCCGGGCTTGGGACCAGCAAAGTGACCCAAAAGAGACACTCTGGCAGAGTTACTTAGGTATTTTTTTAAAGTTGTATTTATTTTATTTTTTGGGGGGGTTTCTGAAGTTTGGTTTAGTTTCTAACCTTATGCTCCACCTAGGAGCCTACAACAAGTCACAGTAAAACATGAACATTTTTTGCCATAACTATAACATTTGTAAAAAAAAATTGAATGTGTTTCTGTGTGTTTGTCTGCGGGAGTATGCGTTTCTGTGTGTGTGTGTGTGTGTGTGTGTGTGTGTGTGTGTGTGTGTGTGTGTGTGTGTGTGTGTGTGTGTGTGTGTGTGTGTGTGTGTGTGTGTGCTTGTGTCTGTCCCTCTTCACTAAAACTGATAATCACATGTATTTTTTAGTTATTAATCGATGATGACGGATCATGACTACAGATCGTTCCGTCACTTTAACCCTGATGTCCTGACTGTGCGTGTCATGTTACGCCACGTGTTGTGTGAGGGGAATGCGTGCACACGGTGTTTAAACATTTGTCTCATGAACTCAAACAAACACAAAGTAAACGTCAGTCCTGTACGTGTCCTAATAACTTGTGATCAGGGCTGGTGTTAATTGTTAAAGTGTAAAATGAGCGCAAGTCAGAGGGGAAGTGAGGAGGAAACAGACTCTTACACATACAGGACGACCGGACCTTTAATGATCCTGGATCAGCGCTGGTTATAATTATGCAGCGGCAGCACATCGCTAAGACAATGAACGTAGCAGTAAACATGAACCGATTATGTTATGTCTCTACATCGATGCATAGTCGCCCACGTCTGCGAGACAGGCGGCTGTCTTGACCGCAGCCTCTCAACCACGGCTTCCCTGCTCTGCTGCGCCCCGCCCACAGTCAGTATCTCATAGTAATGAGATAGTAAGTCATAATAATGAGATACTAAGTCATAATAATGAGACTCTATGTCATTGGAATGAGCTCCCCAATGACATCAGGACAGCAGAAAGTCTATGTAATGTAATAATAATGAGATACTAAGTCATAATAATGAGATACAGGATTATTATTTTCTTCATCACAGTGGCGGAGATCGGCCTCCATACATATCGGATGAATAATACGGTTTTCTGTGGTAAGTAAAATGCGGTATTTTATTTATGTGTTAGTAGTGATTAGCTACTCGTTAATCTTAGGCAGACTTTACTGAATCTGTCATTTGTGTGTTAAATAAGTAGACATGCAGAATAATGTATTTGTTTGTCACATATAAATAAATTATAGGAAGTTTAACTTTACTACAATAGACAGTCACATAGATAACCTGAGGCTGATGTCCACCACCTATTTCCTAAGCTGAAGTGAAGTGATTATGATCTGATGAACTTTGAAGTAATAAACTTTTATTTTTACCATGTAAAAGTCTGTGAAGGAGTTAACCTGGCACGTGTATGACTTTACATATCTGTGTATTTGTGTTGATTTTTCCTATAGGTGACTCAGACTGCACCTGTGGATGTCCAACCTTGATTCAACATTAGAAAACATGAATAGCCTTGAATTCATGTGATTAGTCAGTGAAAATGTGTAATAATCATTCTGACTGGTTCACGTCAGTTTATATTGGCCACAGTCATACAAAATACTGTCATTTGAAGAATATAATCTGTTTTTAAAATCTCTGCCTGTCAGAACAGTCCAGAACCAATCTCTTTCGTGTGATCTTTGTGTTGGATCCATCAGTTCTTCTCTCAGCCTTGATCTGAATCAAATTAATGTGTTGGAGCCATTTGTTTAATATATGTTAAATAGTTATACATTTATTTTTCAACATGCCTGATTTATTAAGACCATGCACTTTCACATTTACATAGTAGTTTGGTGCTTGACTGGGACCATTAGGGACTTCAGTCCCAATTGGCTGATGGTCTGTGCTTGTTTCGTTTTTTAAGCTAGGGAGCAGAGAGCACACTCGTCATGGACAAGGCTCATATTCCCCACCACGCTCTTTGAGTAGATTAATAAACATATTCTGTTTGTGTACTGTTTAACTAGAAGGAAGTTTCAGTAAAGCCATGCCAACATTTTGATTTATGTGAATTTAAAAATAAATCTGAAAGAACTAATGAATGCTAATGACATGTTAACTGACTCAATAATATTTAAAAGAGAGCTGATGTTTACGGGACCTCTGTGAAATATTGATATGCCCCTACAAACAAACACACATGTGGTGGAAATTTATCTCGAGATGTGAAATAAAGAGTTTCCCAGACTGGAGTTACCTTTGAGTGTTTAATAGTTAGCTCTGCAGAGGTTACACAGTAAGCACGGGTGCTTAAAGTGGAACTCCCCCAAAGTCAAAAAAGCAGGTTCTTATACATAGTGGTGTTTCAGGAAACATAGCGTGAAAAACAGACAGGAAATCGTCAGCTGTGTCTGTCTGCCGTGGCTGTTGGGAAGAACGTTACAGAATAAGGGGACTGTTTGTGGTCACATGTAATTTGGTAGACAGAAAAACATCTGCTGTTGCTTCTACGAATAGAGGAACCGATTTCAGAGAATAAGGGCGTGAACTTTGAGGTTACATCCTGTCAAGGCAGACAGCATCAGTCATGACAGTAGTAAGACATTGATCAGTGGAAATTTCAATTACACACACGCACACACAATTATATATTGAGCAATTAACATAAATGTTCCTGAAATAATTCTCCACACATGTAACTTTGCAGATGAATTTACTCAGTAACAGAAACAGATCAGTTTTGTGATATTATTTTTTGGATATTTACAGATGTTTTTATTTCAATGTGTGTATAGCAAAACTTTCACATGTCATACCAGACATTAAAAAGCTTAAGGCTAAAGTGCCCTTGAAAATTAGTTGTACAAAACGTCCCTTTTTTAAAACTAGAATTTACAGATTGTATTTAATTGCTTTCTTTTTCTGCAGAGCCTGCAGTCATTTGTGTGTAGGTGTTAGTTTAATCGTCTTCTCGTATGTGGGACTGGTTTGAGTGGCAGTGAGGAGAGTTTGACATTTCTACATGATTTCTACACTTTCACAGGCTGTTTGAGGGGTAAAGACCTGCTCTTATATCTGCATGTTCAGCAGTCGGATCTCGTCCACTCTGTTGCGGTGCAGCTGGAAGGCGGGGGTGACCCAGCGGCCACACGAACACTGATCCCCACACCAGCTGAAAGAGCCCATCTTAGAGCTACACTTAGGACACAGCAGCTACACACATAAAAACACACACAGGGAGAGAGAGAAGAGAAAACCGCAAACGGTCAGTACAGATCACAAAACCAACTGGGACATGTGGATCTGTGGATCTATGCCTCAAAGGACATTTTAGTAAGTTCTTCAGGGTTAAGACTTGGTTTTAGGATTGTGTGTCTGTCTGTCTGTCTGTCTGTCTGTCTGTCTGTCTGTCTGTGTGTGTGTGTGTGTGTGTGTGTGTGTGTGTGTGTGTGTGTGTGTGTGTGTGTGCATGTCCATCCATCACCCCAATTAAAGCTTGTTCCATCCACTGCACCGGCTCAATGTAGTAAGATGTACACTGGACGTCTCGTAGACAACAACACATTTTATGTCGCTATTACAACTTCCCCATCTGACACTATTAACACTCGTGTGGTTCCTGGATCGATCATCCGCAAGCCCTGGCCGGTCAGGGTTAGGGTTAGGGCGACCCAAGGATTGTCATTATCCAATTCTCCTGGGGTCATTGAGACCAATGGATTGTCATTCTCGATTCTCCTGGGGGGTCATTTAGACCCCCAGAGAGGGCGCTGTGTTGCTCTGTGGGGTCATTTAGACCCACACCTGATTCCAATTGTAATCTCGGGGGTATTATAGACCCACAGAGAAGCTGGTGTGCCATTCTCCGTGTGCCACCCTCCCTGACCATGTCACGATGTCACGTCAGGCGCGTTTCACCAGAGAACAGGTTCTCCAACAGCTATTCTCCCAGCAACAAGAAGACCGAGACGACGACGAAGACGACGACGGCGACGAAGACCATGACCCAGTGGGTGATGCTGCTGCAGATTCGTCATCTTTGGAAGAAGAAGAAGAAGGACAAGACCACGGCACCACCACCACCACCACCGGACTCGTGGAAAGAGAGACCTTCCCGTCAAGAAACGGGGAAATAACATGGTCCTCGAGGGCGTACGGCCGAGAGGAGGGCCGCTGCTCCTCCTCCTCCTCCTCCTCCTCTGCTGCGGCTCAAAGCGCTGCCGCTACGCCCATCGGGGTCCCCCCGGGCCCCACGATGCACGCAACGTCCCGCGCCTGTGACCTTGCCTCGATGTTCCGCCTGTTTGTCACGCCGACGGTAGAGAACATCATCCTGGAGATGACGAATCGGGAGGGTCGTCGAAAATACGGCGACGAATGGAAAGGTATGGACGAGACCGACCTGCGCGTCTACGTAGGGCTGCTGATCTTAGCGGGCGTGTACAGGTCCCGGGGCGAGGCCGCCGCCAGCCTGTGGGACGCCGAGAGCGGCCGGGCGATATTTCGTGCCACGATGCCCCTAAAACTCTTCCACACGTACTCCAGACTGCTGCGCTTCGACGGCCGCGAGACGAGACGCACGAGACGAGCCACGGACAAATTGGCGGCCGTGCAAGAGGTCTGGGACGCGCGGCTGCCGCGCCTCTACAACCCGGGGCCCGAAGTGACCGTGGACGAGCAACTGGTTCCGTTCAGAGGTTAGTCTTTTTTTTTCGTTTTTGTTTTATATTATTATTATTTTATGTTATGTTATGTTATGTAGCTATAGCTAGATAGCGGCTGCTAGTCCTCATCTCCTCTCCTCTCATCTCCTCCTCTTCTTCTCCCTAGGCCGGTGTCCTTTCCGACAGTACATGCCCAGCAAGCCGGCGAAATACGGGATCAAGTCGTGGGTGGCCTGCAATGCAAAATCCAGCTACGCTTGGAAGATGCAAGTGTACACCGGAAAGCCGAGCGGCGGACGCCCAGAACGGAACCAGGGGTTGCGGGTAGTGCTCGATGTAACGGAGGGACTGCACGGTCGTAACGTCACTTGCGACAATTACTTCACCTCCTACGAACTTGCGCGGCAGCTCCTGGAGAGGAAGATCACCGTGGTCGGCACGGTTCGGAAGAACAAGCCCGAGCTCCCGACCGGGCTGCTCGCGGTCAAGGGAAGAGAGGTGTTCTCATCCAAGTTCGCATTCACGCCCACCGCCACTCTGGTGTCCTACATCCCAAAGAAAAACAGGAACGTGGTGCTCCTGAGCACGCGGCACCCTGAGGCCGACGTCAGCGACCGCGAGGACGGGAAACCGGTCATCGTCCTGAACTACAACCGCAACAAAGGTGGCGTGGACAACCTAGACAAGGTGATCGGAACGTACAGCTGCAGGAGGATGGCCGCGCGTTGGCCCCTGGTCGTCATCCACAACATTCTCGACGTCTCTTCCCACAACGCCTTCGTGATATGGAGAGAGATCAACCCCGACTGGATGCCGGACAAGCGGAACAAGCGGAGGGTGTTCCTAGAGCAGCTGGGAAAGGCTCTCGTGACTCCGTTCATCGCACGAAGGGAGCGCATCCCCCGCACGGAAGCGTCCGCTGCGGTTGCGGTCGGGGAGTACTGGCGGAAGTGGAGTGGGAGTTTTACTTTGACAATGACATTACCCGTGCTTCCATGGGTGGGGCTTCCTCTTTGCCTTGGACTCCCTTGGGAAGGTACGCACTTTCGTCGCTCTTCTGACTTTTATTAGTTTTAAGTTGTAAATAACATCAGAAGTTAGTGTACATGTTATATAATGTTGTTTTAATGATTGAATGTTTGTTGTGTTGCCAAATTATTGTATTTGTGTAAACCTGCATGTGATGAAGAGGTGTGTCTGCTGCGTAGCGGTGTTGCCCGTGTAGGTACTGTTAGCATGCTTAGCGAACATTGTGTTGTTAGCCGAAAGCTAAGTAACGCTATGTATATTGTACAGGCGATGAGCACGCAGCAACTTCATGCAGACACTGTTTTGTTTCCACAACTGCAGGTATGTGAGTTTATGTATGTCTTGTTGTATTATTTTCTTAATGTCCAACACGTACGTTAGATTGTTTAATTTATGTAAAGTGTATTTTATTTACTTTATGTAATTTTATTTATGTTAATTATTTTATTTAGTTTTAGTGATAATGTATATATATATATATTCATTGAGTGGTGCTCTCTTTGCCTTGGACTCCCTTGGGAAGGCGATGAGCACGCAGCAACTTCATGCAGACACTGTTTTGGTTCCACAACTGCAGGTATATGCTGGCGGTCAGTGTGGAGGAAAAAGTCTGAAAATCCCAGTTATCTGTTTAGCTGTTGCTGGACGGACAATAAAAACAATTGTAAAGACATTGTATTTGAAGTGTGTCTTAAAAAAAACATTCACAACGCAGAAGTAAAGACACTACATAAGCAACCCTTGTAATGAGTTATACATGTTGCATTCACTGCTGGAGGTTGACACTGTTCGTTTCCTTCTAGAGGAGGGTGAAGTGATGGGGCCGTGATGAATCAGGGAAGGATACATCATAATTCATCTGATGAAAGTGTCTTGCAATTCTAGTAGTGGTTAGCCATGAGCTACTGCCAAATTCAGTAGACTTCCCACAGCTCCCTCTCCAGATTTGTTTGCACGTTTAATAATCAGCACAATTTGAAGAAAACCTAAACATATACAAATTCTCAGGTAAGTCCTGGAGTTATCATGTGTTTTTTTCCTCTATTTCTAAGTGGAGTCATGGATGTTTATTTGGAAATTTAAATCTTTACATGGAAACTCACACTGAACACTAAAATGTGTGCATCGTGTCTGTGTGTTCAGATATGACATCACAGCCACTGCTGCTGCTGCTTGGTTTTCAGACAACCTCGTGCTCCTGTCCCTTTCACCTCATGCTGTCTGTCTACCTCTGAGCCACGGAACAGAGTTCGTCTGCAGAGGAGAGAGCTGGAGTCAGGCTGTGCATTTCCCAAAATGTTCAATTATTCCTTTAAACATGCTGCAGTGGTTTCCATTCATCATCTAGACTGTGGCAGCTCAAAACATGCTAATTAATCCCACCACAGTTTCATAATGAATCTCTCTTTTTTTTTTTTTACATTTCTCATAGTGACATTAAGAGATCTTGCTGGTGCTGTCATGAAATCCCGAGTTATGATCAATAACTATCTGGTAACATACGTCACCACAATAAAACTCTGGCTAGAAATAGATTAAGGAATACAAAAGACATGATGGAAGAAAAACCAACAGAGTCAAACTTCCCGTTGACCTCTGACCCTTACCAGTGAACAATGACAGTCCCACCTCCAACCACAGCCTCCTGAATGAACAGGTAGCAGTCGTCCAGGTGACTCAGGAGGTCAGAGGTCACCTCATCTAAAACGTTGACCCACTTCATGCGGAAGGCACCATCAGCGGGAAGCTGAGGGGTGGGGTCGACAGTCCACAGACAGGACATGAGTGACAGCGGCATCAGCCAGTGCCTGCCTGTCATTGAGATCGGCCGCGGTGCCAATGTACAGACCGGGGTCCACCAGGATCATGACTGCAAAGAGAGACACAGAGAGCTCACATCTGTCTGTTCTTACCAGGAGCTAACACGATGATTTGTTATAAATCACATCCCTCATGATTGTGTTTTCATAAATGTGACCACAAACATCTCCTATGTATCTAAAAGGCTGGATACAACAAACCTGAGGAAGAAAGATGGTCTAGTTTTCTTCCTACGCGTCTGTTTCTGATTCATTGTGATTGTTTCAACTTTGTTAAAGATTTTTCCTTCTCAAATGTTTGAGTTAAAGATTGAAAGAGAAAAATCCAAATTATCTCTTTTTTCTATCAGTACAGGGGAATTTAAAAAAACTGAAAATATCAGTGCTTATTTCCTTGATTTTAATTGATAACTGATATTGTATATATGTTTTCATTCTTCTCTCTTTCTAGTTATACAGCACATTTCATACACAGAGGTAAATACAGTGTGCTGTAGAGGGACTTTTTAAACAACACAGAGACTAAATGAAAAGAAATCCATTTAAAATCAGAAAGCACAGTTTAAAACAATTTTCAAGCAAAATAAAAGAATAGTAGAATAAAAGAGTAAATCTGTTTTTAAATTCACTGCCTGTCAGAAAGTTGAGTCCAGAACAAATGTGTTTTGTGTTGGATCCATCAGTTCTTCTCTCAGCCTTGATCTGAATCAGAGTACACCATCAGGTGGAAGGAGCTAGAATCTTCTGTGTTGGAGCCATTTGTGAAATATATGTTAAATAGTTACACATTTATTTTTCAACATCCGTGATTTATTATTTATTATGCAGTTTCACATCTATTTTTTCATTTTCTTCAGATATTTACTGATATTTTTATTTAAATCTGTGTATAGCCAAACATTCACATCATACGCACACATTAAACAAAATTGTTGTACAAAACAGTTCTATATACAAAATACAGCAAATTTCTCACCTTCACATCTGAATGTGTTGTTTCACAGTTTAGACCTTTCACCTGCGTAAAGTTTTGTGATTTCTTGTGCATCCCTGTAATTTAAAAATCTCTCAGCAGCATCTCCATGGACCCTTACACTAACACAAGCAGCCTTGAATATTCTGACATTAGAATTAGAAATAGTAGAATATCCTTGATGAATAAAATAAACCACAACTAAAACAGACTGTTAATAAAACTTGGTCTTGAATAAATTTGAAACATTTGGCCCAGAATATATTTAACCAGCTCAGTAAAGTGAATGGTTATGATTTAGATGAACTTTTAGGTTTCTATTGTATTAGGTTAATGGGTGTGTGTGTGTCTCTCTTAAACTCTGGAGTGAATCAAACAAAGTAAAGTTCAGTGCTGTTCAGGTTCTAATAACTTGTGATGAGTGTTGGTGTTGATAGTGAAAAAGTAAAGTGAGTGTGGAGGACGACACTCAGACTCTGACACGATACAAACCAACCGCTGCGTCTGTTCTGATCCTGAAACAGCAGCGCTAATAATTTATCATTAGTCCGAAACCCTGTATTCACACTTGTGTTGCTTCCAGTCGACATTTACCGCCTCGTTCACATCAACAAGTTCTCCTCTCTAATGTGTCTGGGGCGGGGCCTGTGTGCGTGTGCAATGCTGCGTTTCAAAAATTGTTAAACTGATTAAAACAGGTGAAGGAGGGACTCTTAATTCTCTATTTACAACTGAACTATGAATATGTATAATATGAATAGCTGCTGATCAATCCTAATAAATCTTTTGTTGCAAACAATGCAACTGAATCACTGCTCTCCTCTATGATTCCTCATATGTCTCGTTAAAGTGGACTTTTGGCGAAATCTTTTACCACACTGAGAGCAACAAAATGGTTTCTCTCCTGTATGCATTGTCAAGTGTGTCCTTAAATTAGCCGAATGGCTAAATTTTTTATCACACTGAGCGCAACTAAATGGTTTCTCTCCTGTATGTACTCTCAAGTGCGTCTTTAAATCACCTGATTGTCTAAATCTTTTACCACACTCAGGGCAACAAAATGGCTTCTCTCCTGTATGCATTGTCAAGTGTGTCTTTAAATTAGCCGAATGGCTAAATTTTTTATCACACTGAGTGCAACTAAATGGTTTCTCTCCTGTATGAACTTTCATGTGTGAGTTTACCTCGGCTTTATGTTTAAATGCTTTATCACACTCAGAACAACTAAATGGTTTCTCTCCAGTATGAACTGCCATGTGTGAATTTAACTCGGATTTTTGTTTAAATGCTTTATCACACTGAGAGCAACTAAAGGGTTTCTCTCCCGTATGTACTCTAAAGTGCGTCTTTAAATCACCCAATTGTCTAAATCTTTTACCACACTCAGGGCAACAAAATGGTTTCTCTCCTGTATGCATTCTCAAGTGTGTCTTTAAATTAGCCGAACGGCTAAATTTTTTTTCACACTGAGTGCAACTAAATGGTTTCTCTCCTGTATGAACTTTCATGTGTGTATTTACCTTGGCTTTATGTGTAAATATTTTACCACACTCAGAACAATTAAATGGTTTCTCTCCGGTATGAATCCTCATATGTACATTCAGCTGGTCCCAATGTCTAAATCTTTCTGCACACTGAGTGCAACTAAAGGGTTTCTCTCCTGTATGAATCCTCATATGTACATTCAGCTGGTTCTTACGTATAAAGCTTTTGCCACACTCAGAGCAACTAAATGGTCTCTCTCCTGTATGAATTGTCAAGTGTATTCTCAGCTGGTCCTTTAGTCTAAAACTTTTACCACACTCAGAGCAATTAAATGGTTTCTTATCAGTTTTACATCTCATATCACTTAACGGCTGTTTGTTGTTTCTTATATGAGGCTGAGGCTCCCTGGTCTTCATCCAATCATCTTCACTGTCTTCAGTCCCAGAAGAGTCTTCGGTCTTGTCCTCAGAACCTGGTTGTAAAAATCCATCAGGACCTGAGTTCCTGGCTGGTTCTGGTTTTCCACCGTCCGCTCTGTTCTCCTCATTCTGACTCTGATGAAGCTGTGACGACTGAGGTTTCTCTTCGTCTTCTTCACTCTTCACAGCAAAAGGAGTCAATGTGAACTTGATATCAGCCTCCTCCAGTTGTTGAAGCTGCTCTCCCTCCTGATTGGTCCAAGGTTCCTCCTGTTCCTCTTTAATGTGGGGGGGCTCTGGGTCCTCCTGGTCCGCAAGAGGGCTCCACTGCTGCTGCTCAGGGGGAACCTCTTCTTTACTCACCACCAGTTGCAGGAAGTCTGCATGGAGAGTAGAGAGGTATGGTGTTTTTTGGTCTCAAATAGTGTCACAATACAAAACAATGTGTCGATACCGATACTTTATTGATACTATTCCAAAAAAAGGGAGTGGCTCTATCTGAGCCAGTGGCACAAGACTTCTGTCGTTTGATAGTATGATGTGTAGTTTGTGAGGCTACAGTTGTGTGCAGGTTAACCCTGGGTTTGAAATACCAGAATTACAATGTCATTTATGTTCATTATTTCACGCTCAATAAACTTAGTTTATCTGTTGAGTGTTTTCATGTTTGCATTCATGCATGTAGGTGTTTTTTTGTCAATAAATAAGTAGCCTTCATTTTATGGTGTGATGTACTTACATGTACTTGTATTGGCACTGCAGGTTTTCCTGCATCATGTGAAAGAAAAGTGATGAACCCACAGGATGTATACGATTCTTATTTAAACCTGGGGAACAGCTTGCTTATGTTAACTGTTTAGAGCGGTCACGCTGGCTGCTCTTCTAGAGACTAATGGTTTCACCCACTTTTTTCACGTTCTGCGCAGTTCATAGTAGAATATACAGAGAAAATCTTTCAGCACAGTTTCAATGTTACTCTGTCAAATATGAAAGTGAGCACAACTGCTGAATGAAAACAGAAAACACAACTTTCAGACATTACTCGGTTGTTTCACGCAGACAATTAAGTCAATGTTCAGTCAGTGGACAACCCATGAATACAGATTTCACTGAGTTTATTTTCTCACATGAATAAATAGAAAATATTTCATGTCTGCTACAACTTGTACTTCTAATAAATATAGTCTTTTCTATTTGTCGCTGCCTTTTATTAAGTCACATCTGAGGCCTTGCATTCATTCATTGTCTAACTTTCATTCTCCTATCTTATTTCATTCTACTTTTTATTTTCTATTCTCTGAACTGTATTAAGGATTTTTAATTTGACCTGACTGTTTATATTTGTGTCTCTTACACTTTGTCTTAATGGTTTTAAAGATTTAGATCAACTTCTTGAAGCTGTTAGTGACGAGTTGCTCTGCTCACATTAAATATACTTTAGAGCGACAACTCACAAATGTTTCTTGTGTCTTTCGAAGAAAAGCAAGCTCCACTAGCTTAGCTACCAAAGAGCAGCTTAGCTCCACTAGCTTAGCTAGCACAGAGCAGCTTAGCTCCACTAGCTTAGCTACCAAAGAGCAGCTTAGCTCCACAAGCTTAGCTACCAAAGAGCAGCTTAGCTCCACTAGCTTAGCTAGCACAGAGCAGCTTAGCTCCACTAGCTTAGCTACCAAAGAGCAGCTTAGCTCCACTAGCTCAGCTAGCTTTCCGGCTCCAGGGAGCAGGGACTGACCTGCTCTGTGCAGCCTTATTTCGGGCTTCATCACGGCATCGAGCAGCCTCCTCTGGCGGCAGATCTCCCGCTCTGACCGCTCCAGTCTGTCTTCGTACTCCGCCACGGTTTCCTCAAACACAGCGGCGATCTCCTTCGCCGCCGCCGTTAGCCGCTCGGTGAGCAGCGCTCTCAGCGCCGGGACTTGAGCCGTTTCTTCCCCTTTCTCCACCTGCATCAGAAAGTCTTCAGCGGCAGCGCTGATCCGCTCATGTACTGACACCCGCAGCAGCTGCACGGCGCACATTGTCCTCCTTTCTGCGCACTTTGAGTCTCGAACAAGCGGCAACAACCCGGGCTGAGCGATGAGGCCAATGCGGAAGTGCAAAAAGAAGCTGTGGCCACTTGCGGCTGGCTCAGTGTTGCCAACTCCTCAGTAAGGAAAGTAGCTATTGGCTGTGCTAAAAGTCGCTAACTGACGTCACCACCCACTTTGCATAATGGTAATTGGCGCTGTAGGAGAGAGGAATAACGTCGTGGGAGAGACAAAAAGTGAGTAAAAAAACACCCTAAATATGTTTAGAACTAAAAATGAGCTTTCTTCTGTTGATTCTTGGTTTGTTTTTTTATTTTGCCATTGAAATAGACCATCACTTCTCAAAATAACTTCATGACTTTAATGCCTTGTCTAGACCCACATCACATGAATAAATGTTGTCCTGTATTGTTAAATGTTAGAATATCAAATTGAATCAAAAGACTGTTATGTGGGGTGGAATTGCTAGCTCTACGTCCAACCCTCCTCCTTTATCCGGGCTTGGGACCGGCAAAGTGACCCAAAAGAGACACTCTGGCAGAGTTACTTAGGTATTTTTTTAAAGTTGTATTTATTTTATTTTTTGGGGGGGTTTCTGAAGTTTGGTTTAGTTTCTAATCTTATGCTCCACCTAGGAGCCTACAACAAGTCACAGTAAAACAGGAAACAATTTTGCCATAACTATAACATTTGTAAAAAAAAATTGTATAGACGGTTTTAACTTGACAACATTAACAATCTGAATGGACCAGAAAGAGATAATAGAAAAAGCTGTCAATTTCAATGTGAGAAAATGATGTTAACTAGTCTGGCCCTAATTCAGGTTCATTGTTTTGTTTTTTTCAGACCCCCTCTACACACACATGCTGTGCTGGCTCACAGAAAGAGTAGGTCATCTTCGTTTTGGTCAAGGCTTTCTATGGCAGGTTCAGCAACTGAGGGAGCTGACTTAAATGAGTAAGAAGCTGATGTGCCAAAAAGCTGTAAAACATTATCAGGCAGCTAGTGCTCATAGCAAGCCTCACCAGACAGCTTCAGACCATATCGGACATACAGGATGGAGTTAAGGGTCTGCAAGGACATCCGATTTCTAAGTTTGCTTTTTACCACACTCATCTGGCTGAATAATCTCTCGACTTCAGCATTCGAGTGTGGCAAGGACAACACAGACACAGCAGCCATGGCAAGTTCCTGAAACCGGTTGATATCAGCTGCATCCCTGAACTTCCAAATCTCACTCCAGAAGCCCACTGTGTTTTTGGTTTCATTCGTTGTACTCCTCCTTCAGCACTTTATGGACCCCATTGTTAATCCCCGTCATAACGGAGGCATTGTCAGTCCCTATCCCCAGGAGTTTCTCTTTTTTAAGACAAGACTTCTCCAGGAAAGCCACAACAGCTCGGGCTATAGATCTGGCATCTCCTCCCTCCAACTCAACAAGCCCCAGAAATGTTGAGACAATTGTGTGTTTGGTGTCACGAAAGTACCTTATCACAACCCCCAGGTACTTAGAAACACTTACATCTGTGGACTCATCGAGGAGGAGGCTGAAATGCTGGTCACCCACATCTGCGACCAACATTTTTAAGTATGGTGCTAGAACACCATTAATCATTTCCGTGCACTTTGTCCTGTGTATTTTGAAGTGAGTAGCAGCAGTGGAGTCTGAGAAAGCAGCTTTACATGCTTCCCCAATGTGATCACATGCCAGCATGGAACTGTGTTCAGCAATAGCTAATGCCATGGTGGCTTGGGTGGAACTGTTATAAGGCTTTGCCTTTTGAGTATGTTTTTGAGTCGTCATGTATTTTTTATATCACACAGTTTGGCGTAGAAATCAGCCTTACAATACAGGCAGTATGCCCGTGTATCATCTCCAATAAACGGCTTCAACCAGCCTTTGAATTCAGGGTTTGATTCCCACTCCTTTCTGTATTTTTGAGCGTACAGTTTAGACTGAGGCATCATGAGCTAGCTAGCTAGATGTTTAGCTTATGTCACAGAGAGGCACACACACAGTGGACGAGGTGAGTAAGTAACGGTTTTAGTCTCAATCACTAAGTTCTTCCTTCATGACAACTGTGAGGGGGGTGGATTTTTTTCCAACTCACTCATTTAAATTATATAGAGGTTTGAAATTATGAATAATTATCACTTGATGGACAGGTGACGTCACCGTTAGCTCGTCACTCCAGCTTCTAGCCTGTTGCCTGCTCGGCTTCACCTGAGCTAACAGGCGAATCCCCGTCACTGAACACGACCTGAGTCTGTGGAGAGGGTTTCAATCACATATCTATGGAAGCCCATTTCCGCCACTGTGATGAAGAAAATAAAAATCCGGTATCTCATTATTATGACTTAGTATCTCATTATTATGACTGCTACTACTGACTGCTACTCTGACAGCAGAGCAGGGAAGCCATGGTTGAGAGACTGCGGTCAAGCCAGCCGCCTCTCGTGTTTGCATTGTCAAAACAGCCGACTGTTGTTTCTCGCGTGGAATTGATTGAACATTTACGATAATCGTTGTGAAGCGGTTCTGAGGAGCTGTTTTTTTCCTCAAAGTACTGACACTGTGTAGTTTTTGAGTAATCCTGTGTCAAAGTCCCCTCCATAAAACAAGAATGAGCTTCTTCTGCTATATTTGATGAAGGATAAAAAGCTTTTTTACCATACGTTCTTCATAAAACTGATATTGTTGGAGTACTAGTTAGACTACTGCCACAAATACTATGAAGTACTCAAAATGTGTACTTTTTGAATAATCCTCTGTCAAAAGGACGAAGCCTATCCTATCAAAAGATAACACTCAGATTACTGACGTTGGTGAATGCCAGGGTAATGTATTTGTTTGTCAAATATAAATAAATTATAGGAAGTGTAACTTTACTACAATAGACAGTCACATAGAGAACCTGAGGCTGATGTCCACCACCTATTTCCTAAACTGAAGTGAAGTGATTATGATCTGATGAACTTTGAAGTAATAAACTTTTTATTTTTACCATGTAAAAGTCTGTGAAGGAGTTAACCTGGCACGTGTATGACTTCACATATCTGTGTATTTGTGTTGATTTTTCCTCTAGGTAACTCAGACATGTCCAGGGCCCCAGCTGTGGCCACATCGTGGATCATGATCTGTAGATCGCGTATCAGAGTTCGTAATGGTGGATCCAGTATAGCGGATTCTGTATCGTGCTGGCTGACCGTGATAATAATGGCGGATCCTGTATCGTGTTGGCATCTGATAGTGGTGGTGGACCACGATCGAGGTTGCAGCTGATGGTGGATCCTAATGGCGGCAGTGAACAATGTCTGTGGACTATAGTGGCAGCCGATCTTGATGGTGGATCATGATCGTGGTGGCTGCTGACCATGGACTATGATTACAAGATACTCGACCATTACTGACAATAATCCGTCAATTCATTGACCTTCAGTTATGCTTCAAAATGTTTACCCTTATCAATGCTGCTAAAACCTTTATCTTGATGATGTTCTCCTTTACACTTGACATCTGTTGCACTTCTGTCCGTCCTGGGAGAGGGATCCCTCACATGTGGCTCTCTCTGAGGTTTCTACGTTCTTTTTACCATGTTGAAGGGTTTTTTTAGTAGTTTTTCCTTACTCTTGTTGAGGGTTAAGGGCAGAGGATGTCACACCCTGTTAAAGCCCTATGAGACAAACTGTGATTTGGGAATATGGGCTATACAAATAAAATTTGATTGATTGATTGAGACAGCCTGCACCTGTGGATGTCCAACCTTGATTCAACATTAGAAAACATGAATAGCCTTGAACTCAAGTCAGTGAAAATATGAGTATTAATCATTCTGACTGGTTCACGTCAGTTTATATTGGCCACAGTCATACAAAATACTGTCATTTGAAGAATATAATCTGTTTTTAAAATCTCTGCCTGTCAGAACAGTCCAGAACAAATCTTTGTGTGATCTTTGTGTTGGATCCATCAGTTCTTCTCTCAGCCTGGATCTGAATCAAACTACACCATCAGGTGGAAGGAGCTAGAATTTTCTGTGTTGGAGCCATTTGTGAAATATATGTTAAATAGTTATACATTTATTTTTCAACATCCGTGATTTATTATTTATGATGCAGTTTCACATTAATTTTTTAATTTTCTTCTGGTATTTACAGATATTTGTATTTAAATGTGTGTATAGCAAAACATTCACAACATAAACACACATTAAACAAAATTGTTGTACAAAACAGTTCTATATATATATACAAAATGAAGCTCATTTCTCACCTTCACATCTGAATGTGTTGTTTCACAGTTTAGACCTTTCACCTGCGTAAGGTTTTTTGATTTGTTGTGCATCCCTGTAATTTAAAAATCAGTCTGAATATTCAGTCTGACATTAGAATTAGAAATATTAGAATATCCTTGATGAATAAAAGAAATAAAATAAACCACAACTAAAACAGACTGTTAATAAAACTTGGTCTTTAATAAATTTGAAACATTTGGCCCAGAATACATTTAACCAGCTCAGTAAAGTGAATGGTTATGATTTAGATCAACTTTTAGGTTTCTATTGTATTATGTTAGTGGGTGTGTGTCTCTCTCTTAAACTCTGGAGTGAATCAAACAAACACAAAGTAAAGTTCAGTTCTGTTCAGGTTCTAATAACTTTTGATGAGTGTTGGTGTTGATGGCGAAAAAGTAAAGTGAGCTCAGGTCAGTGAGTGTGGAGGACGACACTCAGACTCTGACACGATACAAACCAACCGCTGCTTCTGTTCTGATCCTGAAACAGCAGCGCTAATAATTTATAATTAGTCCGAAACCCTGTATTCACACTTGTGTTGCTTCCAGTCGACATTTACCACTCAGAGCAACAAATGGTTTCTCTCTTGTATGAATCCTCATATGTACATTCAGCTGGTGCTTAAGTCTAAATCTTTCAGCACATTGAGTGCAACTAAAGGGTTTCTCTCCTGTATGAATCCTCATATGTACATTCAGCTGGTTCTTTTGTATAAATCTTTTACCACACTCAGAGCAACCCAATGGTTTCTCTCCAGTATGAACTGCCATGTGTGAAATTACCTCAGATTTTTGTTTAAATGCTTTACCACACTCAGAGCAACCAAATGGTTTGTTTCCTGTATGAATAATCATATGTACATTCAGCTGGTTCTTATATCTAAATGTTTTACCACATTCAGAACAATTATATGGTTTCTCTCCTGTATGAATTCTCATATGTAACTTTAAATAATGTTTGTGGTTACATCTATAACCACACTCAGAGCAACTAAGTGATTTCTCTAATGTATGAGTCTTCATATGTACAGTTAGCTGGTCCTTTCGTCTAAATCTATAACCACACTCAGAGCAACTAAATGGTCTCTCTTCTTTATGTATTGTCATATGTACAGTTAGCTTGTCCTTTACTCTAAATCTTTTCCCACACTCAGAGCAACTAAATGGTTTCTCTCCTGTATGAATTGTCATATGTACAGTTAGCTTGGCCTTTATTCTAAATCTTTTGCCACACTCAGAGCAACCAAATGGTTTCTCTCCCGTATGAATCGTCATATGTACATTCAGCATTTGTTTTCGGCTAAATGTTTTACCACATTCAGAACAACTAAATGGTTTCTTATCAGTTTTACATCTCATATCACTTAAAGGCTGTTTGTTGTTTCTTATATTCAAACCAGACTGAGGCTCCCTGGTCTCCATCCAATCATCTTCACTGTCTTCAGTCTCAGAAGAGTCTTTGGTCTTGTCCTCAGAACCTGGTTGTAAAAATCCATCAGGACCTGAGTTCCTGGCTGGTTCTGGTTTTCCACCGTCCGCTCTGTTCTCCTCATTCTGACTCTGATGAAGCTGGGACGACTGAGGTTTCTCTTCGTCTTCTTCACTCTTCACAGCAAAAGGAGTCAATGTGAACTTGATATCAGCCTCCTCCAGTTGTTGAAGCTGCTCTCCCTCCTGATTGGTCCAAGTTTCCTCCTGTTCCTCTTTAATGTGGGGGGGCTCTGGGTCCTCCTGGTCCGCAAGAGGGCTCCACTGCTGCTGCTCAGGGGGAACCTCTTCTTTACTCACCACCGGTTGCAGGAAGTCTGCATGGAGAGTAGAGAGGTATGGTGTTTTTTGGTCTCAAATAGTGTCACAATACAAAACAATGTGTCGATACCGATACTTTATTGATACTTTTCCAAAAAAAGAGAGTGGCTCTATCTGAGCCAGTGGCACCAGACTTCTGTAGTTTGATAGTATGATATGTAGTTTGTGAGGCTACAGTTGTGTGCAGGTTAATCCTGAGTTGAAAATGACAATGTCATGTTCATTATTTCATGTTCAATCAATTTTTGTTTATCTGAGTGTTTTCTTGTTTGCATTCATGTTTTTGACAATGGATCGGTTTCACGCAGACAATTAGGTCAATGTTCAGTCAGTGGACAATCCATGAATTACAGTTTATTTTCTCACGTAACTAAATAGAAAATATTTCATGTCTGCTACAACTTGTACTTCTAATAAATATAGTCTTTTCTATTTGTCACTGCCTTTTATTAAGTCACATCTGAGGCCTTGCATTCATTCATTGTCTCTGTAACTTTCGTTCTATCTTATTTCATTCTACTTTTTATTTTCTACTAAGGATTTTTAATTTGACCTGACTGTTTATATTTGTGTCTCTTACACTTTGTCTTAATGGTTTTAAAGATTTAGATCAACTTCTTGAAGCTGTTAGTGACGAGTTGCTCTGCTCACATTAAATATACTTTAGAGCGACAACTCACAAATGTTTCTTGTGTCTTTCGAAGAAAAGCAAGCTCCACTAGCTTAGCTACCAAAGAGCAGCTTAGCTCCACTAGCTTAGCTAGCACAGAGCAGCTTAGCTCCACTAGCTTAGCTACCAAAGAGCAGCTTAGCTCCACTAGCTCAGCTAGCTTTCCGGCTCCAGGGAGCAGGGACTGACCTGCTCTGTGCAGCCTTATTTCGGGCTTCATCACGGCATCGAGCAGCCTCCTCTGGCGGCAGATCTCCCGCTCTGACCGCTCCAGTCTGTCTTCGTACTCCGCCACGGTTTCCTCAAACACAGCGGCGATCTCCTTCGCCGCCGCCGTTAGCCGCTCGGTGAGCAGCGCTCTCAGCGCCGGGACTTGAGCCGTTTCTTCACCTTTCTCCACCTGCAGCAGAAAGTCTTCAGCGGCAGCGCTGATCCGCTCATGTACCGACACCCGCAGCAGCTGCACGGCGCACATTGTCCTCCTTTCTGCGCACTTTGAGTCTCGAACAAGCGGCATCAACCCGGGCTGAGCGATGAGGCCAATGCGGAAGTGCAAAAAGCTGTGGCCTAGTGGTGGGCGGATCGATCCAAATATCGATACCAACGTTGGTATTGATATTGATCAATACCAGTGTAATGAGATCGATACTGTAGTTTCAGTGTCTCTCCTGTATGCACTGCTGCGGCTGTCTGTGTAAGTGCCGCTGCTCTCAAGTGCCGCTCCAGTCACAGCACGGAGCAGGCCCACTTTGCTCCTCCTCCCTCCTCCCCCCGGCCAGCAGCACAGCACACAAGCAGCACAGAGACGGAGCAGAAGAATGGCAGAGAGGAAGAGGAGCGCCGTGTGGCTATATTTTCAGATTCAGGCTGAAAATGAAATGACAGCAAGATGCGTCATTTGCAAAAAGGCAGTCAAATACAGTGGTAACACCACTAATTTATACAAGCATATGAAAAACCATCCTAGAGAAAATAAAGAGCTACAGAAACAGAGAGAGGAAGTGAGAAATCCCCCACCCCCTGGCCCCGACAGACCCACACCCCCGACCGAGAGGCAGAGGTCATTGGCCTTTCAGTCTGGCAGAGAATATCCAGGTAGATATTAGTGGTGAAAGTAATATTTTTAGACATCTTCGGCATTAGTTAATATTAATTTTCAAAGTGTAAGTGGTCATTTGTTACTTTAGCCAACTCAAAAAGTATAAATTATGCTCAGACCTTAGATATAATACATTTATTCCATTGATACGTGTTATTTAAATGAATACATTTACTGGAATTGAAACAAATATACTGAATATAATATGGCTCAGATTTGATTGAATATAATTACCCTTTTGTGTTAACTGTGAAAGGGATACTGTATGATTACTATATTTAAAGTACAAGTAGATGTGCTACAGACTTAATTATTTTATCATTTCACTTAGCCGATTCCCCGAGAGCAGTGGAGATTACGAGGAGCCTGGCAGAAATGATTGTGAAGGACCTGCAACCTCTTTCCGTGGTGGAAGATGACGGCTTTAGGAATTTTGTGAGGACACTTGACCCACGGTACAAAATTCCAAGTAGAAAGTCTTTGATGGAGGGGAAACTGTGGTATATTTAGCTAACGTAAATCATTTCGACATGTGTATAAAACATAATGACAGGTTTAAAGCTAGGGGCCCCTCGTTTCTGGACTTTCAGATTTCCTGATTATTATTCCAGATGTTACTCGTTAGTTCTCTCCCTCTGAAAATGCTCTTTGACCTGTTAGATGGAGGGGTTTCCATCTTAATGTACGAAGCATGTTTTGAATTAGAGGCCCCTATGTATGATGTCATTTTATCTCAAGTTTTGGGCGTAAACAATTTCCCTATATGAATGCTTGTCCGACACCGGGGAGCAGACTTCTGATTTGGCCGAGAACGTCTCCGGGTATACCTAGGTACCTGTCCTGACCTTATTATACAAGCAAGAATGGTGTCGGCGGAGATTCCTTCATCATCATCTTCAACATCACTGCTGCTTAAATATACAACAAAACTACCAGCTCTTTATGAAGACTGCTGCTTTAAGGTCAGAAAGGCATTGAGTGGTGTGGACAATGTTGTGCTTAAAACTGACATGTGGACATAAAGAGCCACAAAGGCATACTTAACAGTCTCATGCCACATCATAGATGAAAACTGGCAAATGCTGGCATTCGTGCTAGAAACGTGCTCTGTTCCTGGACACACACGGCAGACAATATTTGTTCAGAATTAACCAGAATCGTGGAAGAATGGGGCATAACGGACAAGATTCTGGCTGTAATAACCGATAATGGCGCCAACATGGTTGCTGCTGTTGCACAAAGGTGGTTGGGGCACACTACCCATGTTTTGCGACACTTTGAATTTGGTGGTGAAAGACTCTTTCAAGGCTCACCCTGACTTGCTTGAGATTCAGCAGAAAAGCAGTGCTATTGTTGCTTTCTTTCACCATAGCACTAAAGCTGCAGACAAGCTCAAAGAAATTCAGAAGCAGCAGAAGTTCCCTGAACAAAAGCTAATTCAAGCAGTTGAGACAAGGTGGAACTCTGTATTCTATATGTGGAAGAGATTGTTTGAGCAAAAGGAGGCAGTTACCACAGTCCTCTGTCTCCTTGGAAAGAGCTCACTTTGCTTAAGTGAAGAAGAATGGTCTGTCATCAGTCACTCCATCGATGCACTGAGACCATTTGAGGAAGCAACCAGGGAGATATCAACTGAAAACAAATTTCAGTTTCCAAGGTGATTCCCTTGGTGTCACTGCTACTCAGAACAATTACAACTTCTGAGCGCCTAGGTAGCAAGCTAGCTGCTGAGCTGTCAGCGCAATGTCACCGTCGTTTCAGGGCTATTGAAACGTTTTATGGTCTTGCTGTCAGCACCTACCTGGACATTAGATTTAAAAACCTGGGATTCTGTGACTCTGCAAATGTTGAGCCTGTAAAAGCTCGACTTGTCACCGAAATGCAGTCAGTGAGTCAGACCTCAGCACCTTCATCATGTGCATCAAGCTCAAGCTCTGCCACCAGCTCTGCCCCAGCTCCTGCAACTACGTCAAGCTCTTCTGCAGGGGCTGCTGCATCCCCACCTGCAGCAAAAGGTGGGATACGGACCGAATTTTACTTTCAAGTCCTTGCAACTCAGCAGCATCGGACAACTGGCACTGATGCCCTAAATGAAATGTGCAGGTACTCAGAAGAGAGGCCAATTCCTCGGGATCAGGATCCACTACTTTGGTGGAAAAACAATGCACCAACATTCCCCTCTCTGAGCAAACTTGCCAAAAAACACCTGGGGGTGGTTGCAACATCAGTGCCAGCCGAGAGGATTTTTTCAAAGGCAGGACAGTTAGTAAGTCATAGGCGAAGTGTATTAAAGGGGACATAGCATGCCCATTTTACCACAAGTTGATATGGTTCCTTGGGGTCTTAATGAAATGTCTGTAACATACTTTGGTCAAAATACCACAAGGATCATATAAAACAGCACCCTTTTTACCCTGTCTAAAACAGCCTCCACAGAGTGACCTGTTTTGAGTGCCTGTTCCTTTAAATGCTAATGAGCCAGCTCCCCCCTCCCCCCTCTCCCCCCATGATTTTAAACGATATAAATTACAATATTTTATATGATATAAATTATCAAATATGCATCCCATACTTTGTATTCCCCTTCTGTTGTCCTGGAGTTTTAATTTTCCCAATCACATAATTAAATGTCCCCCTCTGCCCATCCACTACAAGCACACAAGCAGACAGACAGAGAGAGAAGATCAGGCTATGAAGGGGGGGGCTATGAAGACCATCATTTACCCCCGAACCCCGACATTCAACGGGTACAACAACAAGCGGAGAAAGCAGAATTGTGGGCTGACCTTATATATACAGTCTATGGGGCTGACCAGCGCGGAGAAATGCACGTCCCGCTTGAGAACGCCGCTGCGCTGCCTCGCAGCCTCGCTGCGTCCGGTGTAAACCCGGCGTAACGAGTGGGGGGGGGGGGGCCAAGGCCATGTAGGGAGACTTCCAGTACCTTGTTACGACACAAAACCCAGGAAGCTCAATCGAGTCACTCAAGCAAGATGTTTCTGACCAGAGTTTTTGGGTTGGTAGACATGCCAGATACCCACATTAATGTGTAGAAGCACTAACAAAGTGGAATTTGCATGCTATGTCCCTTTAAAACCGAAAAATGTGAACATGATACTGTTCTGAACAAAAACCTCTAACCAAAACCTCTGTTCTGCTCAGGGGGCCAGGGCCCACAGGGGGGCCTCTGGGAATATTTCTTTGAACTCAAGGCTTTGGGGGTTGTTTAGTTATTTACACTTTATTTATTGTATTTTCAATGATAGTTTTGTATTTTTTATTATTTTTTCAAAGCCAAAACAGAAGTGCACTGGAGGGGAGAGATTTTTTGCATTTCCTTAACATTCTACTTGAAAAAAAAAGAATTTGTTTTAAATGTTTTATAATATTTGTTGTGGAGTGCACTTTGTTTATTTAAGAAAAAATCCCGAAATTTTTTTGTAACTGTTCTGTTGTTACTGTAGTCTCTGAACAAAAACTTTTATGCTAATAAAGTATTTTCTATTTCCGAATAATCCTTGCCCAAATTCTGTCCTGGATTTAAAAAAATTTACAATCCAAAGGAAAAATCACAAAAACAATTAAAGGTCATGAAAATTCATTCAGATTTAGCAATTTGATGATGCATCCACCTTAATTATTAAAAAATATCGGTATCGATATCGGCGATACTGTCCCTGTATTTACTTGGTATCGGATCGATACCAAATCTAGCAGTATCGCACACCACTAGTGGCCACTTGAGGCTGAGCCAGCCTTCTAGCGACTTTTAGGACAGCTAGATTTTAGGACAACACTGGTGTTGATTTTAGGACAACACTGGTGTTGCCAACTCCTCAGTAAGGAAAGTATCTATTGGCTGTCCTAAAAGTCACTAGAAGTCGCTAAATGACGTCAACACCTAATTTGCATAAAGGTAATGGACATTGTAGGAGAGAGGAATAACGTCGTAGGAGAGACAAAAAGTCAGTAAAAAACACCCTAAATATGCTTAGAACTACAAATGAGCTTCTTCTGTTGATTCTTGTTTTTTTTTATTTTTTATTTTGCCATTGAAATAGGCCATCACTTCTCAAAATAACTTCATGACTTTAATGCCTTGTCCAGACCCACATTAGATGAATAAATGTTGTCCTGTATTGTTAATGTTAGAATATCAAATTTTAGCAAAGACTTATGTGGGGTGGAATTGCTAGCTCTACGTCCAACCTCCTCCTTTATCCGGGCCTTGGGACCGGCAAAGTGACCCAAAAGAGACACTCTGGCAGAGTTACTTAGGTTTTTCTTTTACGTTATTTTTTTTTTTTTTTTTCTTAAGTTTGGTTTAGTTTCTAACCTTATGCTCCATCTAGGAGCCTACAACAAGTCACAGTAAGATATGACATTTTATTACCATGACTATAACATTTAAAAAAAAAATTTGTATAGACGGTTTTAACTTGACAACATTAACAATCTGAATGGACCAAAAAGAGACAATAGACAAACAGTCAATGGCAATGTGAGAAAATGATGGTAACTAGTCTGGCCCTTATTCAGGCCCCCTCTACACACACATGCTGTGCTGGCTCAAAGAAAGAGTAGGTCATCTTCATTTTGGTCAAGGCTTTCTATGGCAGGTTCAGCAACTGAGGGAGCTGACTTAAATGAGTAAGAAGCTGATGTGCCAAAAAGCTGCAAAACATTATCAAGCAGCTAGTGCTCATAGCAAGCCTCACCAGACAGCTTCAGACCATATCGGACATATAGGATGGAGTTAAGGGTCTGCAAGGACATCCAATTTCTAAGTTTGCTTTTTACCACACTCATCTGGCTGAATAATCTCTCGACTTCAGCATTCGAGTGTGGCAAGGACAACACAGACACAGCAGCCATGGCAAGTTCCTGAAACCGGTTGATATCAGCTGCATCCCTGAACTTCCAAATCTCACTCCAGAAGCCCACTGTGTTTTTTGTTTCATTCCACTTACTAAGATGGATGGCACGCCATTGCTGGACAATCTTGTCTATCTCTGCAGGAGAGTAGCCAGGGAGCTTGGCTATTTTTTCTATTTCTCCCAGGCTCTTATTGTGCTTTAGAGTTTCCTCTACATTGAAAACTGACATGTACTGCAATGCTTCGATGTTGTCCGGCAGTCTCACCCTCAACTCGTTAGTGAGGGACATGGTGAAGGCTACACACTGCTTTCGGACATAGTTCTTCTCCTCAGGCGCAAGGTGGAGCTCAGCTGCCTTTGACTCAAAAAGATAACCAAGGTACGGTTTGGCAGTGATGTATCCGTCAATTGGCTCTTTGAGTACATCAATATTTGCCAGTGGATTCAGCACCCTGCTACTCACAGACTTTATCAGGCTACCCAAGCTGTCAAGACGTTTAAGATTTTCTACCTGCTATCCCTCAAAAGCCTTGATGGTGTGATGGAAATCTGAATATACAAGAGGCTGGAACACCAAATTTGTCTTTGTGTATTTTAATAGGGGCTTTCTGCAGAAAGGATAAACACAGAGAGTCACAGGGATCTCAGAGTGAAGATCAAGAACAGTCAAATGCAAGGATCTTATAAAGGAGAACTAAGGCTGTCTCTCTGAGCCAGTTCAGACTGGTTCTGTAGGCGCAGTTTGAGAGAGGAATCTAAACACAGACAACTGATTTACATATTTTTCCTTTGGAGATAAAGCAGACATACATTCAGTTCTTTGGAGAGTAAATACGTGATAAAAAGGTCATAAAGGTTTTCAGGTAATAAAACTATTTAGACATGTTATATAGGTTTCAGGTCACAAACAAGTCAGGTCATAAAAGTCTCAAACAGGTATGCAAAGACTTTCTTTTCAACTACAAAATAGGTTTCAACCACACTTTGTTATTTTTCCACTACAATGGCCAACTGTACCTCACCCAGCACTGACTTGTCAGATACAAGATGTTTTGAGGATCACTGTACATGGAGTATAAAACCTCAGCCATGTAGCAGTGTTCACTGGACTTGGTGAATGCGAAATGCAGTTTAAGCACCTCCCACTGGTCCAAAATGTGTGAAACCGAGGTTCAATGGAGAGCCAAGGTGTGGCACACTTTTTGTTATTTGTAAGGGTTTCTCCCAACAGTTGATGGTCTCATATATGTTCTTGTAGGCCTCCCTGCACTTTGGAGACACTGAAAACTCTCTGAAGGAGGCAAGAGTAAATCCTCTCCTGAAGAAACCTACCCTCGACCCGTCTGAAGTAAATAACTACAGACCTGTCTCTCTTCTTCCCTTTCTTTCCAAAACTCTCGAGCGTGCTATCTTTAATCAACTCTCCTGCTATCTTCACCATAATAACCTTCTTGACCCTCACCAGTCTGGTTTCAAGGCAGGCAACTCAACTGAGACCGCCCTCCTTGCTGTCTCTGAGCAACTTCACACTGCTAGAGCAGCCTCTCTCTCCTCTGTCCTTATCCTTCTAGACCTCTCTGCTGCATTTGACACAGTGAACCACCAGATCCTTATTTCCTCCCTTCAGGACCTGGGTGTCTTAGGCTCTGCTCTCTCCCTGCTCTCATCCTACCTCAATGACCGCACTTACCGGGTAACTTGGAGAGGATCTGTGTCTGAACCTTGTCCTCTCACTACTGGGGTCCCTCAAGGTTCCGTCCTGGGTCCCCTCCTCTTCTCTCTGTACACCAACTCTCTCGGCTCTGTCATTCACTCACATGGCTTTTCCTACCATAGCTATGCTGATGACACCCAACTAATCCTCTCTTTTCCCCAATCTGAAACACAGGTAGCAGCATGAATCTCTGCCTGTCTGACTGACATCTCTCAGTGGATGTCTGCACACCACCTGAAAATTAACCTTGACAAGACTGAACTACTTTTCCTTCCAGGGAAAGACTCTCCCACCCATGACCTGACTATTAACTTTGACAACTCCGTGTTAACCCCCAATCAGACTGCCAGGAACCTGGGTGTGACACTCAACAGCCAACTCTCCCTTACTGCCAACATTACTGCAACAACACGTTCCTGTAGATTCATGCTGTACAACATCAGGAGAATACGCCCCCTTCTCACTCAGAAGGCGGCGCAGGTTCTGGTCCAGGCGCTGGTCATCTCACGCCTAGACTATTGTAACTCCCTCCTGGCAGGTCTACCTGCTAGTGCCATCCGACCTCTGCAGCTCATCCAGAATGCAGCAGCTCGACTGGTCTTTAACCAACCTAAATTCACTCACACTACTCCACTCCTCCGCTCCCTTCACTGGTTACCGGTGGCTGCCCGCATCCGTTTCAAAACATTAGTACTTGCGTACCGTGCTGCGAACGGATCGGGTCCAGTCTACATCCAGGACATGGTCAAACGTTACACCCCAGCCCGTTCACTCCGCTCTGCTTCTGCCAATCGGCTTGTTGCTCCCTCACTGCGAGCTAACCACTCATCAAAATCACGACTGTTTGCTGTCCTGGCTCCTAAATGGTGGAATGAGCTCCCCAATGACATCAGGACAGCAGAAAGTTTACACATCTTCCACCGCAAACTAAAAACACACCTCTTCCGACTATACCTTGAATAAAAATTTTTAAAACTAACAATTTAGTAGCACTTAAATGGCACTTACTTATAGCACTTTGCAGTTTTGCTTTTTTGAAGAAATTGTACTTTCTTGATTCTTGTTGTTCTGGATTTGTACCCTCATGGTTGAATGCACTTATTGTAAGTCGCTTTGGATAAAAGCGTCAGCTAAATGAAATGTAATGTAATGTAATGAAAACCAGTTATAAGTCTCCCGTACCAAGTACTCCACACTACGGGGGATGGTGTCATTGGAAGCATGACTTACAGCAACCTGCAGAGAGTGACACACACAGCGAATAAGAACCAGATCTTTGAGGCCATACTCCTCCTTCAGCACTTTATGGACCCCATTGTTAATCCCCGTCATAACGGAGGCATTGTCAGTCCCTATCCCCAGGAGTTTCTCTTTTTTAAGACAACACTTCTCCAGGAAAGCCACAACAGCTCGGGCTATAGATCTGGCATCTCCAACCTCCAACTCAACAAGCCCCAGAAATGTTGAGACAATTGTGTGTTTGGTGTCACGAAAGTACCTTATCACAACCCCCAGGTACTTAGAAACACTTACATCTGTGGACTCATCGAGGAGGAGGCTGAAACGCTGGTCACCCACATCTGCGACCAACATTTTTAAGTATGGTGCTAGAACACCATTAATCATTTCCGTGCACTTTGTCCTGTGTATTTTGAAGTGAGTAGCAGCAGTGGAGTCTGAGAAAGCAGCTTTACATGCTTCCCCAATGTGATCACATGCCAGCATGGAACTGTGTTCAGCAATAGCTAATGCCATGGTGGCTTGGGTGGAACTGTTATAAGGCTTTGCCTTTTGAGTATGTTTTTGAGTCGTCATGTATTTTTTATATCACACAGTTTGGCGTAGAAATCAGCCTTACAATACAGGCAGTATGCCCGTGTATCATCTCCAATAAACGGCTTCAACCAGCCTTTGAATTCAGGGTTTGATTCCCACTCCTTTCTGTATTTTTGAGCGTACAGTTTAGACTGAGGCATCATGAGCTAGCTAGCTAGATGTTTAGCTTATGTCACAGAGAGGCACACACACAGTGGACGAGGTGAGTAAGTGACGGTTTTAGTCTCAATCACTAAGTTCTTCCTTCATGACAACTGTGAGGGGGGTGGATTTTTTTCCAACTCACTCATTTAAATTATATAGAGGTTTGAAATTATGAATAATTATCACTTGATGGACAGGTGACGTCACCGTTAGCTCGTCACTCCAGCTTCTAGCCTGTTGCCTGCTCGGCTTCACCTGAGCTAACAGGCGAATCCCCGTCACTGAACACGACCTGAGTCTGTGGAGAGGGTTTCAATCACATATCTATGGAAGCCCATTTCCGCCACTGTGATGAAGATGTGATAAAAATCCTGTATCTCATTATTATGAGATAGTATCTCATTATTATGACTTAGTATCTCATTATTATGACTGCTACTACTGACTGCTACTCTGACAGCAGAGCAGGGAAGCCATGGTTGAGAGACTGCGGTCAAGCCAGCCGCCTCTCGTGTTTGCATTGTCAAAACAGCCGACTGTTGTTTCTCGTGTGGAATTGATTGAACATTTACGATAATCGTTGTGAAGCGGTTATGAGGAGCTGTTTTTTTCCTCAAAGTACTGACACTGTGTAGTTTTTGAGTAATCCTGTGTCAAAGTCCCTTCCATAAAACAAGAATGAGCTTCTTCTGCTATATTTGATGAAGGATAAAAAGCTTTTTTACCATACGTTCTTCATAAAACTGATATTGTTGGAGTACTAGTTAGACTACTGCCACAAATACTATGAAGTACTCAAAATGTGTACTTTTTGAATAATCCTCTGTCAAAAGGACGAAGCCTATCCTATCAAAAGATAACACTCAGATTACTGACGTTGGTGAATGCCAGGTTCTGTCTGGGGGAGTATGCGTTTCTGTGTGTGTGTGTGTGTGCGCGTGTGCTCTCCTCTGTCCCTCTTCACAAAAACTGATAATCACATGTATTTAGTTATTAATCGATGATGACGGATCATGACTCCAGATCGTTCCGTCAATTAAACCCTGATGTCCTGACTGTGCGTGTCATGTTACGTCACGTGTTGTATGAAGCAGGGGAATGTGTGCACATGGTGTTTAAACATGGGATATTAAGTCATAATTATGAGATACTTAGTCATTATAATGAGATACAGGATTATTATTTTCTTCATCACAGTGGCGGAGATCGGCCTCCATACATATCGAATGAATCACACGGTTTTCTGTGGTAAGTAAAATACGGTATTTTATTTATGTGTTAGTAGTGATTAGCAGGTATCAGTGTCTCTGTACCTGGCATCTCCTAAAGCTCTTTATTCACAGTATTGGTGTTGATGTGTTGTAACGTGTTTCAGTGAAAACTAAACTTGTCTGCTACATTCAGTTTTTACATCTTTAATCTTAGGCAGACTTTACTGAATCTGTCATTTGTGTGTTAAATAAGTGGACATGCAGAATAATGTATTTGTTGTTCAAATATAAATAAATTATAGGAAGTGTAACTTTACTACAATAGACAGTCACATAGAGAACCTGAGGCTGATGTCCACCACCTATTTCCTAAGCTGAAGTGAAGTGATTATGATCTGATGAACTTTGAAGTAATAAACTTTTTATTTTTACCATGTAAAAGTCTGTGAAGGAGTTAACCTGGCACGTGTATGACTTTACATATCTGTGTATTTGTGTTGATTTTTCCTCTTGGTGACTCAGACATGTCCAGGGCCCCAGCTGTGGCCACATCGTGGATCATGATCTGTGGATCGCGTATCAGAGTTCGTAATGGTGGATCCAGTATAGCGGATTCTGTATCGTGCTGGCTGACCATGATAATAATGGCGGATCCTGTATCGTGTTGGCATCAGATAATGGTGGTGGACCACGACCGAGGTGGCAGCTGATGGTGGATCCTAATGGCGGCAGTGGACAATGACTGTGGACTATAGTGGCATCCGATCCTGATGGTGGATCATGATCGTGGTGGCTGCTGACCATAGACTATGATTGCAGCAGGACTGCCTGATATATAGTATTTCTCCTCAGATACTCGACCATTACTGACAATAATCCGTCAATTCATTGACCTTCAGTTATGCATCAAAATGTTTACCCTTATCAATGCTGCTAAAACCTTTATCTTGATGATGTTCTCCTTTACACTTGACATCTATTGCACTTCTGTCCGTCCTGGGAGAGGGATCCCTCACATGTGGCTCTCTCTGAGGTTTCTACGTTCTTTTTACCCTGTTGAAAGGGTTTTTTAGTCGTTTTTCCTTACTCTTGTTGAGGGTTAAGGGCAGAGGATGTCACACCTTGTTAAAGCCCTATGAGACAAACTGTGATTTGTGAATATGGGCTATACAAATAAAATTTGATTGATTGATTGAGACAGCCTGCACCTGTGGATGTCCAACCTTGATTCAACATTAGAAAACATGAATAGCCTTGAACTCAAGTCAGTGAAAATATGAGTATTAATCATTCTGACTGGTTCACGTCAGTTTATATTGGCCACAGTCATACAAAATACTGTCATTTGAAGAATATAATCTGTTTTTAAAATCTCTGCCTGTCAGGACAGTCCAGAACAAATCTTTGTGTGATCTTTGTGTTGGATCCATCAGTTCTTCTCTCAGCCTGGATCTGAATCAAACTACACCATCAGTGGAAGGAGCTAGAATTTTCTGTGTTGGAGCCATTTGTGAAAATATATGTTAAATAGTTATACATTTATTTTCAACATGCCTGAATCATTAAGACTATGCACTTTCACATTTACATTGTAGTTTGGGGCTTGACTGGGACCATTATGGACTCAGTCCCAATTGGCTGATGGTTACTGTTCTGTCTGTGCTTGTTTAGTTTTTTAAGCTAGGGAGCGGAGAGCACACTCGTCATGGACAAGGCTCATATTCCCACCACGGTCTTTGAGTAGATTATTAAACACATTCTGTTTGTGTACTCTATAACTAGAAGGAAGTTTCAGTAAAGCTACGCTAACATTGTGATTTATGTGAATTTAAAAATAAATCAGAAAGAACTAATAAATGCTAAGGACATGTTAACTGACTGATATTTAAAAGAGAGCTGATGTTTACGGGACCTCTGTGAAATATTGATATGCCCCTACAAACACGCACATACACACACAATTATATATTGAGCAATTAACATAAATGTTCCTGAAATAATTCCTCCACACGTGTAACATTGCAGATGAATTTACTCAGTAACAGAAACAGAGCAGTTTTGTGATATTATTTTTTGGATATTTACAGACAAAACTTTCACATGTCATACCAGACATTAAGAACTTCAGGCTAAAGTGCCCTTGAAAATTAGCTGTAACAAAACGTCCCTTTTTTTAAAACTAGAATTTACAGATTGTATTTAATTGCTTTCTTTTTCTCATTTGTGTGTAGGTGTTAGTTTAATCGTCTTCTCGTATGTGGACTGGTTGAGTGGCAGTGAGGAGAGTTTGACATTTCTACATGATTTCTACACTTTCACAGGCTGTTTGAGGGGTAAAGACCTGCTCTTATATCTGCATGTTCAGCGGTCGGATCTCGTCCACTCTGTTGCGGTGCAGCTGAAAGGCGGAGGTGACCCAGCGGCTACACGAACACTGATCCCCACACCAGTTGAAAGAGCCCATCTTAGAGCTACACTTAGGACACAGCAGCTACACACAAAGTGAGAGAGAGAAGAGAAACCGCAAACGGTCAGTACAGATCACAAAACCAACTGGGACATGTGGATCTACACCTCAAAGGACATTTTAGTAAGTTCTTCAAGGTTAAGACTTGGTTTTAGGATTGTGTGTGTGTGTGTGTGTGTGTGTGTGTGTGTGTGTGTGTGTGTGTGTGTGTGTGTGTGTGTGTGTGTGTTAGTGTGTGTGTGTGTGTGTGTGTGAGATAGTACCTGTCCATCCATCACCCCAATTAAAGCTTGTTCCATCCACTGCACTGGTTCAATGAAGTAAGATGTACACTGGACGTCTCCTAGACAACACATTTTATTTCGTTATTACAACTTCCCCATGTGACACCATTAAGAGAAAAACTGACTTACATTGATTTACAATATAATTTTCAAATATTATTGTCATATTTAGTCATATTTGGTCATTAATGTAAACTATCTCAGTCCTAGCTGCATATCAGAAACAACTTCAGTCCATATCAACATGCACATCACATGACGATCAATGCACACTGGTCTTGTGTATGTGGGGGTCAACAGAACGCAGAGGGTTGCTTAGATGCAGAAGATACTATGAACACTGAAAAGTAAGCAACCCTTGTAATGAGTTATACATGTTGCATTCACTGCTGGAGGTTGACACTGTTCGTTTCCTTCTAGAGGAGGGTGACGTGATGCGGCCGTGATGAATCAGGGAAGGATACATCATAATTCATCTGATGAAAGTGTCTTGCAACTCTAGTAGTGGTTAACATAGCCATGAGCTACTGCCAAATTCAGTAGACTTCCCACAGCTCCCTCTCCAGATTTGTTTGCACATTGACTAATCAGCACGATTTGAAGAAAACCTAAACATATACAAATTCTCAGGTAAGTCCTGGAGTTATCATGAGTGTGTTTTTTTCTTCTATTTCTAAGTGGAGTCATGGATGTTTATTTGCAAATTGAAATCTTAACATGGAAACTCACACTGAACACAAAAATGTGTGCATCGTGTCTGTGTGTTCAGATATGACATCACAGCCACTGCTGCTGCTGATTGGTTTTCAGACAACCTCCGTGCTCCTGTCCCTTTCACCTCATGCTGTCTGTCTACCTCTGAGTGTATCACCAGGTATTATCTTACCAGTGAGGTTACTGAACCTCTTGTGAGCAAAGGCTGTCGCTCCTTCTCCTACTGGGTGACTGAGAATACTGGAGCCACGGAACAGAGTTCGTCTGCAGAGGAGAGAGCTGGAGTCAGGCTGTGCATTTCCCAAAATGTTCAATTATTCCTTTAAACATGCTGCAGTGGTTTCCATTCATCATCTAGACTGTGGCAGCTCAAAACATGCTAATTTGTACCACCACAGTTTCATAATGAATCTCTTTTTTTTTTACATTTCTCTTAATGACATTAAGAAATCTTGCTGGTGCTGTCATGAAATCGCGAGTTATGATCAATAACGTTTTAACCGTCCATGCAGACAGTCAGACGACCTCATAGTTTCAGCTGCAGTTGTGGCATAAATGAAGTTCTCGCTCTCTCTCTCACCCGAGAACTTCTCTTTCACTCTGAATCTGTTGCGCATGAGAGTGACCTTCATGCACATGTGCCTCCGTTACAGCCATAGATTAGAATAATTCTGTGAGAAATGCTGTAGTGATGACAAAATGAAATCTGAAGCAGCTTATTTGTAAAATAATACAATTCTTTGCAGACGGAAAGGTTGTCCCTTATTGTCACCATCATAATTCAGGAAGAAAATGACAAATACAGTAAAGTTTCTTATTTAAGGTCTTTAAATATTCCTACACAACATGAATCACCTTCATTATAAAACCTCCCCACATTCAGCCACTGTATAAACTTTTGCACTTGTCACCTGCATTTCCTGCAGCGATAGGACACTTCAGAGGAGCTGGAGTGGGCAGGGTCAACGGCAAACAGCTCCCTGGGAACTTGCTGCAACTCCACACACACACACACACACACACACACACACACACACACACACACACACACACACACACACCCACACACACCCACCCACCCACACACCCACACCCACACACACACACACACACTTTCAATAATCAAATAATGATGAAAGAAACTGTCTGTAATGGTTTGCGTTTACCAGGGAACTTCTCAGTGATCTTGCTCAGTCTGTATTGTTTGTACAGAGGACTGGAGGCGTCCACTTCACACTTCATGGCCTCATAAAGATACAACTGCTCCTCAAAACCACTGTTGACCCTGAAATACATCAGCAGCTGTCAATGTCCCCATCTGCCTCTCATAATAATGACATGTCCAACCATTCTGTCAATTCTCTCATAAAACCTCACTTCACCCAAGTTATTTGATCACTTGAAGGCTGAAAGTGAAAAAACCCACAACAGAAAAACTTTCAGGCCACATCAACACCATTACGTTCTAATACGATCTCTGTCAAGACGAAAGTTTTAGCCCGTGTAGATAGGAAGAAACAGTTACAGAATACAAAATACTACAAATAAAAAACACCAATGGGGAAAAGTAAGAGCAGGGATTTTCTTTTCTTGGAACAACCACAAAGTGGAGCTGTTACTGATAGTAGCTGTTAAAAATGATTTGCATTCACCTCTGATAATCAAGTTGTGACTAATAACACTCACACAAGCAAATTTACAGAAGGTGATCTGTCTCAGTTTCTACCCATTCAAACTGAAATTCAACACCAGTTTTCAAGAAGGAAAATTCCAGAGTAGTGTGGATGACAGACATAAATGTAGCTGCAGTGATGGGTTTCAAAACTAAAATGTAGTAGTGTGGACGTAACATCAGTGATTTAAGCTAATTAATGAGAAAGCGCTGACACACAGAAACACACACTTACTGTACATCCTGTTTGACACTCTTCAGTTTGTGATAAGCCTCTATGAAGCCCAGCTGGTGTCTCTTCATTAGATAACAATGGTTGCACTTCGACTTCGACCAGCCTGACTGAGACACACACACACACACACACAGTCAAATGCCTTGTTGGTTTTTTGTTTACCGTACAGCAGGGGTTTCAAAGTTTGAGGCTGTGAGCCTCCCCTCACACAAACTTTGGAAAAAGGTACCTCCTCACCCCACAATAGTTTACATGCCTAGTTTCGCTTAATTTCTGGCTGGATAGAGAAACAAATATTGTTTGCTTGACAAAACTTGGGACTTCACATAATATGAGAAAGCTTTTGTCTGAGGTTTTTTTTAATAAATGTCTAACTCTGAGAAAGTGGGGGAAACAGTAAAATTTCCCAAAGCTACTGTATCTCTGAACTATTTCTTTAACGAGATCACACACATTCAGGCAGTTCTATGTCATCTCCTTTTGATAACTAGCGATAGATAATGTATTATTTCACTCCCATTCACTGAGCATCACCAGAAACTGTTTGAAAACCTCTGCCATGCAGCATGGATTTCATATTTATCAAACTAATTCATAACTGTATATGAAAGTGACTGCTTTTATTTTTGATATTTTAATTACATTTTTCTGACAATACTTCTGACAAGTACATTTTAAATGCAGGACTTTTCCTTATAATGGAGTATTTTAATTCAATTCCCTAAAACCTTTGTGGTGTGGACATATTTTATGGATATTTGGTAACATACGTCTCCACAAAAACTCTGGCTAGAAATAGATCAAGGAATACGAAAGACATTATTGAGGAAAAACCAACAGAGCCAAACTTTAGGTCTTCCTGTTGACCTCTGACCCTTACCAGTGAACAATGACAGTCCCACCTCCAACCACAGCCTCCTGAATGAACAGGTAGCAGTCGTCCAGGTGACTCAGGAGGTCAGAGGTCACCTCATCTAAAACGTTGACCCACTTCATGCAGAAGGCACCATCAGCGGGAAGCTGAGGGGTGGGGTCGACAGAGTCCACAGACAGGACATGAGTGACAGCGGCATCAGCCAGTGCCTGCCTGTCATTGAGATCGGCCGCGGTGCCAATGTACAGACCGGGGTCCACCAGGATCATGACTGCAAAGAGAGACACAGAGAGCTCACATCTGTCTGTTCTTACCAGGAGCAAACACGATGATTTGTTATAAATCACATCCCTCATGATTGTGTTTTCATAAATATGACCACAAACATCTCCTATGTATCTAAAAGGCTGGATACAACAAACCTGAGAGGAAAGATGGTCTAGTTTTCTTCCTACGCGTCTGTTTTTGATTCATTGTGTGATTGTGTTTCAACTTTGTTAAAGATTTTTCCTTCTAAAATGTTTGAGTTAAAGATTGAAAGAGAAAAATCCAAATTATCTCTTTTTTTTCCTATCAGTACAGGGGAATTTAAAAACACTGAAAATATTATCAGTGCTTATTTCCTTAATTTTGAATTGATAACTGATGTTATTGTATATATATGTTTTCATTCTTCTTCGCTCTCTTTCTAGTTATACAGCACATTTCATACACAGAGGTAAATACAGTGTGCTGTACAGGGACATTTTAAACAACAGAGACTAAACGAAAAGAAATCCATTTAAAATCAGAAAGCACAGTTTAAAACAATTTTCAAGCAAAATAAAAGAATAGTAGAATAAAAGAGTAAATCTGTTTTTAAATTCTCTGCCTGTCAGAATAGTCCAGAACAAATGTGTTTTGTGTGATCTTTGTGTTGGATCCATCAGTTCTTCTCTCAGCCTGGATCTGAATCAAACTACACCATCAGGTGGAAAGAGCTAGAATTTTCTGTGTTGGAGCAATTTGTGAAATATATGTTAAATAGTTATACATTTATTTTTCAACATCCGTGATTTATTATTTATTATGCAGTTTCACATTAATTTTTTCATTTTCTTCTGGTATTTACAGATATTTTTATTTAAATGTGTGTATAGCAAAACATTCACAACATAAACACACATTAAACAAAATTGTTTTCAAAACAGTTCTATATATATATATATATATATATATATATACAAAATGAAGCTCATTTCTCACCTTCACATCTGAATGTGTTGTTTCACAGTTTAGACCTTTCACCTGCGTAAAGTTTTTTGATTTATTGTGCATCCCTGTAATTTAAAAATCTCTCAGCAGCATCTCCATGGACCCTTATACTAACACAAGCAGCCTTGAATACTCAGTCTGACATTAGAATTAGAAATATTAGAATATCCTTGATGAATAAAAGAAATAAAATAAACCACAACTAAAAGACTGTTAATAAAACTTGGTCTTTAATAAATTTGAAACATTTGGCCCAGAATATATTTGTCCAGCTCAGTAAAGTGAATGGTTATGATTTAGATGAACTTTTAGGTTTCTATTGTATTAGGTTAGTGGGTGTGTGTCTCTCTCTTAAACTCTGGAGTGAATCAAACAAACACAAAGTAAAGTTCAGTTCTGTTCAGGTTCTAATAACTTTTGATGAGTGTTGGTGTTGATAGCGAAAAAGTAAAGTGAGCTCAGGTCAGTGAGTGTGGAGGACGACACTCAGACTCTGACACGATACAAACCAACAGCTGCTTCTGTTTCTCTAATGTATGAGTCTTCATATGTACAGTTAGCTGGTCCTTTCGTCTAAATCTATAACCACACTCAGAGCAACTAAATGGTTTCTCTAATGTATGAGTCTTCATATGTACAGTTAGCTGGTCCTTGCGTCTAAATCTATAACCACACTCAGAGCAACTAAATGGTCTCTCTTCTTTATGTATTGTCATATGTACAGTTAGCTTGGCCTTTAGTCTAAATCTATAACCACACTCAGAGCAACTAAATGGTTTCTCTCCTGTATGAATCATCATATGTACATACAGTTGGTTCTTATATCTAAATGTTTTACCACATTCAGAACAACTATATGGTTTCTCTCCTGTATGAATTCTCACATGTAACTTTAAATAATTTTTGTAGTTACATCTATAACCACACTCAGAGCAACTAAGTGGTTTCTCTAATGTATGAGTCTTCATATGTACAGTTAGCTGGTCCTTTCGTCTAAATCTATAACCACACTCAGAGCAACTAAATGGTTTTTCTCCTGTATGAATTGTCATATGTACAGTTAGCTTGGCCTTTAGTCTAAATCTTTTGCCACACTCAGAGCAACCAAATGGTTTCTCTCCCGTATGAATTTTCATATGTACATTCAGGATTTGTTTTAGTCTAAATCTTTTGCCACACTCAGAGCAACCAAATGGTTTCTCTCCGGTATGAATTGTCATATGTACATTCAGCATTTGTTTTCGGCTAAATCTTTTACCACACTCAGAGCAACTAAATGGTTTCTTATCAGTTTTACATCTCATATCACTTAAAGGCTGTTTGTTGTTTCTTATATTCAAACCAGACTGAGGCTCCCTGGTCTCCATCCAATCATCTTCACTGTCTTCAGTCTCAGAAGAGTCTTCAGTCTTGTCCTCGGGACCTGGTTGTAAAAATCCATCAGGACCTGAGTTCCTGGCTGGTTCTGGTTTTCCACCTTCCGCTCTGTTCTCCTCATTCTGACTCTGATGAAGCTGTGACGACTGAGGTTTCTCTTCGTCTTCTTCACTTTTCACAGCAAAAGGAGTCAATGTGAATTGGATATCGGCCTCCTCCAGTTGTTGAAGCTGCTCTCCCTCCTGATTGGTCCAAGGTTCCTCCTGTTCCTCTTTAATGTGGGGGGGCTCTGGGTCCTCCTGGTCCGCAAGAGGGCTCCACTGCTGCTGCTCAGGGGGAACCTCTTCTTTACTCACCACCGGTTGCAGGAAGTCTGCATGGAGAGTAGAGAGGTATGGTGTTTTTTTGGTCTCAAATAGTGTCACAATACAAAACAATGTGTCGATACCGATACTTTGATACTTTTCCAAAAAAGAGAGTGGCTCTATCTGAGCCACTGGCACCAGACTTCTGTAGTTTGATCGTATGATATGTAGTTTGTGAGGCTACAGTTGTGTGCAGGTTAATCCTGAGTTGAAAATGACAATGTCATGTTCATTATTTCATGTTCAATCAATTTTTGTTTATCTGAGTGTTTTCTTGTTTGCATTCATGTTTTTGACAATGGATCGGTTTCACGCAGACAATTAGGTCAATGTTCAGTCAGTGGACAATCCATGAATTACAGTTTAGTTTCTCACGTAACTAAATAGAAAATATTTCATGTCTGCTACAACTTGTACTTCTAATAAATATAGTCTTTTCTATTTGTCACTGCCTTTTATTAAGTCACATCTGAGGCCTTGCATTCATTCATTGTCTCTGTAACTTTCATTCTCCTATCTTATTTCATTCTACTTTTTATTTTCTATTCTCTGAACTGTATTAAGGATTTTTAATTTGACCCGACTGTTTATATTTTTGTCTCTTACACTTTGTCTTAATGGTTTTAAAGATTTAGGTCAAATTCAGATCAACTTCTTGAAGCTGTTAGTGACGAGTTGCTCTGCTCACATTAAATATATTTTAGAGCCACAACTCACAAATGTTTCTTGTGTCATTCGATGAAAAGCCAGCTCCACTAGCTTAGCTACCAAAGAGCAGCTTAGCTCCACTAGCTTAGCTAGCACAGAGCAGCTTAGCTCCACTAGCTTAGCTACCAAAGAGCAGCTTAGCTCCACTAGCTCAGCTAGCTTTCCGGCTCCAGGGAGCAGGGACTGACCTGCTCTGTGCAGCCTTATTTCGGGCTTCATCACGGCATCGAGCAGCCTCCTCTGGCGGCAGATCTCCCGCTCTGACCGCTCCAGTCTGTCTTCGTACTCCGCCACGGTTTCCTCAACACAGCGGCGATCTCCTTCGCCGCCGCCGTTAGCCGCTCGGTGAGCAGCGCTCTCAGCGCCGGGACTTGAGCCGTTTCTTCCCCTTTCTCCACCTGCAGCAGAAAGTCTTCAGCGGCAGCGCTGATCCGCTCATGTACCGACACCCGCAGCAGCTGCACGGCGCACATTGTCCTCCTTTCTGCGCACTTTGAGTCTCGAACAAGCGGCATCAACCCGGGCTGAGCGATGAGGCCAATGCGGAAGTGCAAAAAGAAGCTGTGGCCTAGTGGTGGGCGGATCGATCCAAATATCGATACCAACGTTGGTATTGATATTGATCAATACCAGTGTAATGAGATCGATACTGTAGTTTCAGTGTCTCTCCTGTATGCACTGCTGCGGCTGTCTGTGTAAGTGCCGCTGCTCTCAAGTGCCGCTCCAGTCACAGCACGGAGCAGGCCCACTTTGCTCCTCCTCCCTCCTCCCCCCGGCCAGCAGCACAGCACACAAGCAGCACAGAGACGGAGCAGAAGAATGGCAGAGAGGAAGAGGAGCGCCGTGTGGCTATATTTTCAGATTCAGGCTGAAAATGAAATGACAGCAAGATGCATCATTTGCAAAAAGGCAGTCAAATACAGTGGTAACACCACTAATTTATACAAGCATATGAAAAACCATCCTAGAGAAAATAAAGAGCTACAGAAACAGAGAGAGGAAGTGAGAAATCCCCCACCCCCCTGGCCCCGACAGACCCACACCCCCGACCGAGAGGCAGAGGTCATTGGCCTTTCAGTCTGGCAGAGAATATCCAGGTAGATATTAGTGGTGAAAGTAATATTTTATACATCTTCGGCATTTGTTAATATTAATTTTCAAAGTGTAAGTAGTCATTTGTTACGTTAGCCAACTCAAAAAGTATAAATTATGCTCAGACCTTAGATATAATACATTTATCCCATTGATACGTGTTATTTAAATGAATACATTTACTGGAATTGAAACAAATATACTGAATATAATATGGCTCAGATTTGATTGAATATAATTACCCTTTTGTGTTAACTGTGAAAGGGATACTGTATGATTACTATATTTAAAGTACAAGTAGATGTGCTACAGACTTAATTATTTTATCATTTCACTTAGCCGATTCCCCGAGAGCAGTGGAGATTACGAGGAGCCTGGCAGAAATGATTGTGAAGGACCTGCAACCTCTTTCCGTGGTGGAAGATGACGGCTTTAGGAATTTTGTGAGGACACTTGACCCACGGTACAAAATTCCAAGTAGAAAGTCTTTGATGGAGGGGAAACTACCAGCTCTTTATGAAGACTGCTGCTCTAAGGTCAGACAGGCATTGAGTGGTGTGGACAATGTTGTGCTTACAACTGACATGTGGACATAAAGAGCCACAAAGGCATACTTAACAGTCTCATGCCACATCATAGATGAAAACTGGCAAATGCTGGCATTCGTGCTAGAAACGTGCTCTGTTCCTGGACAACACACGGCAGACAATATTTGTTCAGAATTAACCAGAATCGTGGAAGAATGGGGCATAACGGACAAGATTCTGGCTGTAATAACCGATAATGGCGCCAACATGGTTGCTGCACAAAAGTGGTTGGGCACACTACCCATGTTTTGCGACACTTTGAATTTGGTGGTGAAAGACTCTTTCAAGGCTCACCCTGACTTGCTTGAGATTCAGCAGAAAAGCAGTGCTATTGTTGCTTTCTTTCACCATAGCACTAAAGCTGCAGACAAGCTCAAAGAAATTCAGAAGCAGCAGAAGTTCCCTGAACAAAAGCTAATTCAAGCAGTTGAGACAAGGTGGAACTCTGTATTCTATATGTGGAAGAGATTGTTTGAGCAAAAGGAGGCAGTTACCACAGTCCTCTGTCTCCTTGGAAAGAGCTCACTTTGCTTAAGTGAAGAAGAATGGTCTGTCATCAGTCACTCCATCGATGCACTGAGACCATTTGAGGAAGCAACCAGGGAGATATCAACTGAAAAAAAATTTCAGTTTCCAAGGTGATTCCCTTGGTGTCACTGCTACTCAGAACCATTACAACTTCTGAGCGCCTAGGTAGCAAGCTAGCTGCTGAGCTGTCAGCGCAATGTCACCGTCGTTTCAGGGCTATTGAAACGTTTTATGGTCTTGCTGTCAGCACCTACCTGGACATTAGATTTAAAAACCTGGGATTCTGTGACTCTGCAAATGTTGAGCCTGTAAAAGCTCGACTTGTCACCGAAATGCAGTCAGTGAGTCAGACCTCAGCACCTTCATCATGTGCATCAAGCTCAAGCTCTGCCACCAGCTCTGCCCCAGCTCCTGCAACTACGTCAAGCTCTTCTGCAGGGGCTGCTGCATCCCCACCTGCAGCAAAAGGTGGGATACGGACCGAATTTGACTTTCAAGTCCTTGCATCTCAGCAGCATCGGACAACTGGCACTGATGCCCTAAAAGAAATGCGCAGGTACTCAGAGAGAGGCCAATTCCTCGGGATCAGGATCCACTACTTTGGTGGAAAAACAATGCACCAACATTCCCCTCTCTGAGCAAACTTGCCAAAAAACACCTGGGGGTGGTTGCAACATCAGTGCCAGCCAAGAGGATTTTTTCAAAGGCAGGACAGTTAGTAAGTCATAGGCGAAGTGTATTAAAACCGAAAAATGTGAACATGATACTGTTCCTGAACAAAAACCTCTAACCAAAACCTCTGTTCTGCTCAGGGGGCCAGGGCCCACAGGGGGGCCTCTGGGAATATTTCTTTGAACTCAAGACTTTGGGGGTTGTTTAGTTATTTACACTTTATTTATTGTATTTTCAATGATAGTTTTTTTTTTTTTTTTTTTTTTTCAAAGCCAAAACAGAAGTGCACTGGAGGGGAGAGATTTTTTGTATTTCCTTAACATTCTACTTGAAAAAAAAAGAATTTGTTTTAAATGTTTTATAATATTTGTTGTGGAGTGCACTTTGTTTATTTAAGAAAAAATCCCGACATAATGTATGGGGAAAATTTTTTTTTGTAACTGTTCTGTTGTTACTGTAGTCTCTGAACAAAAACTTTTATGATAATAAAGTATTTTCTATTTCCGAATAATCCTTGCCCAAATTCTGTCCTGGATTTAAAAAAATTAACAATCCAAAGGAAAAATCACAAAAACAATTAAAGGTCATGAAAATTCATTCAGATTTAGCAATTTGATGATGCATCCACCTTAATTATTAAAAAATATCGGTATCGATATCGGCGATACTGTCCCTATATTTACTTGGTATCGGATCAATACCAAATCTTGCAGTATCGCACACCACTAGTGGCCACTTGAGGCTGAGCCAGCTTTCTAGCGACTTTTAGGACAGCTAGATTTTAGGACAACACTGGTGTTGATTTTAGGACAACACTGGTGTTGCCAACTCCTCAGTAAGGAAAGTATCTATTGGCTGTCCTAAAAGTCACTAGAAGTCGCTAAATGACGTCACCACCTAATTTGCATAAAGATAATGGACACTGTAGGAGAGTCAGTAAAAAACACCCTAAATATGCTTAGAACTACAAATGAGCTTTCTTCTGTTGATTCTTGTTTTGTTTATTTTTATTTTGCCATTGAAATAGGCCATCACTTCTCAAAATAACTTCATGACTTTAATGCCTTGTCCAGACCCACATTACATGAATAAATGTTGTCCTGTATTGTTAAATGTTAGAATATCAAATTTAATCAAAAGACTGTTATGTGGGGTGGAATTGCTAGCTCTACGTCCAACCCTCCTCCTTTATCCGGGCTTGGGACCGGCAAAGTGACCCAAAAGAGACACTCTGGCAGAGTTACTTAGGTTTTTCTTTTACGTTATTTTTAGTTTCTAACCTTATGCTCCACCTAGGAGCCTACAACAAGTCACAGTAAAATATGACATTTTATTGTCATGACCACAACATTTAAAAAAAAAAATTTGTATAGACGGTTTTAACTTGACAACATTAACAATCTGAATGGACCAAAAAGAGACAATAGACAAAACAGTCAATGGCAATGTGAGAAAATGATGGTAACTAGTCTGGCCCTTATTCAGGTTCATTGTTTTTTTTTCAGACCCCCCTCAACACACACATGCTGTGCTGGCTCACAGAAAGAGTAGGTCATCTTCATTTTGGTCAAGGCTTTCTATGGCAGGTTCAGCAACTGAGGGAGCTGACTTAAATGAGTAAGAAGCTGATGTGCCAAAAAGCTGCAAAACATTATCAAGCAGCTAGTGCTTGGTTCACTGGACTTGGTGACTGCGAAATGCATTTTAAGCACCTCCCACTGGCCCAAAATGTGTGAAACCGAGGTTCAATGGAGAGCCAAGGTGTGGCACACTTTTTGTTATTTGTAAGGGTTTCTCCCAACAGTTGATGGTCTCATATATGTTCTTGTAGGCCTCCCTGCACTTTGGAGACACTGAAAACTCTCTGAAGGAGGCAAGAGTAAATCCTCTCCTGAAGAAACCTACCCTTGACCCGTCTGAAGTAAATAACTACAGACCTGTCTCTCTTCTTCCCTTTCTTTCCAAAACTCTTGAGCGTGCTATCTTTAATCAACTCTCCTGCTATCTTCACCATAATAACCTTCTTGACCCTCACCAGTCTGGTTTCAAGGCAGGCCACTCAACTGAGACCGCCCTCCTTGCTGTCTCTGAGCAACTTCACACTGCTAGAGCAGCCTCTCTCTCCTCTGTCCTTATCCTTCTAGACCTCTCTGCTGCATTTGACACAGTGAACCACCAGATCCTTATTTCCTCCCTTCAGGACCTGGGTGTCTCAGGCTCTGCTCTCTCCCTGCTCTCATCCTACCTCAATGACCGCACTTACCGGGTAACTTGGAGAGGATCTGTGTCTGAACCTTGTCCTCTCACTACTGGGGTCCCTCAAGGTTCCGTCCTGGGTCCCCTCCTCTTCTTTCTGTACACCAACTCTCTCGGCTCTGTCATTCACTCACATGGCTTTTCCTACCATAGCTATGCTGATGACACCCAACTAATCCTCTCTTTTCCCCAATCTGAAACACAGGTAGCAGAACGAATCTCTGCCTGTCTGACTGACATCTCTCAGTGGATGTCTGCACACCACCTGAAAGTTAACCTTGACAAGACTGAACTACTTTTCCTTCCAGGGAAAGACTCTCCCACCCACGACCTGACTATTAACTTTGACAACTCCGTATTAACCCCCAATCAGACTGCTAGGAACCCGGGGTTGACACTCAACAGCCAACTCTCCCTTACTGCCAACATTACTGCAACAACACGTTCCTGTAGATTCATGCTGTACAACATCAGGAGAATACGCCCCCTTCTCACTCAGAAGGCGGCGCAGGTTCTGGTCCAGGCGCTGGTCATCTCACGCCTAGACTATTGTAACTCCCTCCTGGCAGGTCTACCTGCTAGTGCCATCCGACCTCTGCAGCTCATCCAGAATGCAGCAGCTCGACTGGTCTTTAACCTAAATTCACTCACACTACTCCGCTCCTCCGCTCCCTTCACTGGTTACCGGTGGCTGCCCGCATCCGTTTCAAAACATTAGTACTTGTGTACCGTGCTGCGAACGGATCGGGTCCAGTCTACATCCAGGACATGGTCAAAGGGTTAGAAAGCCACAACAGCTCGGGCTATAGATCTGGCATCTCCAACCTCCAACTCAACAAGCCCCAGAAATGTTGAGACAATTGTGTGTTTGGTGTCACGAAAGTACCTTATCACAACCCCCAGGTACTTAGAAACACTTACATCTGTGGACTCATCGAGGAGGAGGCTGAAACGCTGGTCACCCACATCTGCGACCAACATTTTTAAGTATGGTGCTAGAACACCATTAATCATTTCCGTGCACTTTGTCCTGTGTATTTTGAAGTGAGTAGCAGCAGTGGAGTCTGAGAAAGCAGCTTTACATGCTTCCCCAATGTGATCACATGTCAGCATGGAACTGTGTTCAGCAATAGCTAATGCCATGGTGGCTTGGGTGGAACTGTTATAAGGCTTTGCCTTTTGAGTATGTTTTTGAGTCGTCATGTACTTTTTATATCACAAAGTTTGGCGTAGAAATCAGCCTTACAATACAGGCAGTATGCCCGTGTATCATCTCCAATAAACGGCTTCAACCAGCCTTTGAATTCAGGGTTTGATTCCCACTCCTTTCTGTATTTTTGAGCGTACAGTTTAGACTGAGGCATGATGAGCTAGCTAGCTAGATGTTTAGCTTATGTCACAGAGAGGCACACACACAGTGGACGAGGTGAGTAAGTGACGGTTTTAGTCTCAATCACTAAGTTCTTCCTTCATGACAACTGTGAGGGGGGTGGATTTTTTTCCAACTCACTCATTTAAATTATATAGAGGTTTGAAATTATGAATAATTATCACTTGATGGACAGGTGACGTCACCGTTAGCTCGTCACTCCAGCTTCTAGCCTGTTGCCTGCTTGGCTTCACCTGAGCTAACAGGCGAATCCCCGTCACTGAACACGACCTGAGTCTGTGGAGAGGGTTTCAATCACATATCTATGGAAGCCCATTTCCGCCACTGTGATGAAGATGTGATAAAAATCCTGTATCTCATTATTATGAGATAGTATCTCATTATTATGACTTAGTATCTCATTATTATGACTGCTACTACTGACTGCTACTCTGACAGCAGAGCAGGGAAGCCATGGTTGAGAGACTGCGGTCAAGCCAGCCGCCTCTCGTGTTTGCATTGTCAAAACAGCCGACTGTTGTTTCTCGCGTGGAATTGATTGAACATTTACGATAATCATTGTGAAGCGGTTCTGAGGAGCTGTTTTTTTCCTCAAAGTACTGACACTGTGTAGTTTTTGAGTAATCCTGTGTCCCCTCCATAAAACAAGAATGAGCTTCTTCTGCTATATTTGATGAAGGATAAAAAGCTTTTTTACCATACGTTCTTCATAAAACTGATATTGTTGGAGTAGTAGTAGTTGGAGACTACTGCCACAAATACTATGAAGTACTCAAAATGTGTACTTTTTGAATAATCCTCTGTCAAAAGGACGAAGCCTATTGTCAGAGTTGGTGAGGCAGTGGGACCCAGACGCAGAGTTTTATACTAAGGAGTCTTTTAATGAAAGGAACAGGAGATCAGGACGGGAGCTCAGGAGACACAGGAATACAAAACACTGGAGAGCAGATCAGGAGATCCGGACAGGAGGACAGGACAGGAGATTAGGACGGGTAGACACGAGAACACAACTACATACGACAACGATCCGACCAGAACAAGGAGAAGCACAGAGGCTTAAATACACACAGGGAAGGCAGGGGCAATTAGATACAGGTGAGACACATGAAGACTGGTGCAGACAATCACAGACAGGAAGTAAAGCTAGAGACGAGACACAAGAACCCAGACACTACAAAATAAAACAGGAAACAGAACCCGGAGTGTGAAAACATGAAAAGCAGGAACAACTAAAACAGCCAGACAAACATACAGGGATATATTAATAAACAGAAAACACTTCTTCAAAAAGAAGTGGACAAAATAACACTCAGAACACCAGACCATGACAGTACCCCCCCTCAAGGTCCGGATTCCAGACGGACCAAAAAAGGAACTGAGACGGGAGGGAGGAGGGGGGATCCGGAGGAAGGAATCCTGGACAGAGCACAGGGGCTCGGGCGGGCGGCTCTGAGGCCGGTCAGGGACAGAGAACAGAGTCTCAGGTGGGCGGCACTGTGGCCGATCCGGAACAGAGTACAGAGTCTCAGGTGGGCGGCGCGGAGGCCGGTCAGGGGCAGAGAACAAAGATTCCGGCGGACGGCACCGTGGCCGCTCAGGGACAGAGTACAGGGGCTCAGGGGGACGGCACCATGGCCGCCCAGGAACCGAGAACAAGGGCTCAGGTGGACGGCCCGGAGGCCGGTCAGAGGCGAAGCACGGAGCCTCAGGCGGACGGCCCGGAGGCCGATCAGGGACGAAGCACGGGGACTCCGATGGAGATAGCTGCCTCTGCAGCTGTCCAAAAACAAGAAGGGGCGTAGACCTCAGCCCCGGATGCGGGGCAGGAACCGGAGTAGCCGCTGACGGGACCCCAGACGCCAGAACAGGTGTGACGTCTGCCGGGACCCTCCGGCGCGGGACAGGAACTGGAAGAAGCGCTGCGAGGACCCCCAACGTCGGAACAGGAGTGATGTCAGCCGGGACCCTCCGGCGCGGGACAGGGACTGGAGGAGACGCTGCGAGGACCCCCGACGTCGGAACAGGAGTGACGTCAGCCGGGACCCCCCGGCGCAGAACAGGAACTGGAGTATACGCCCAGCCAGGACGGGGGAAGGCTGCGGCCCAGCCAGGACTGGAGGTGAGGGGTTCCTGTTGTGAGCGCCCCCTCTCCGACGTCTGCCACCCCCAGCAGAGACTTTCTCCCTAAGGCTGCGGGGTCCTCCAAACGCCAGGCGGCTTCCCACGTACGGGTTTGTGGATGGGGCTGGAGGGTGGTGCCTGTGAACAGGCCGTAGAGGAGGGGGGTTCCTGCTCCGACATCTGCCACCCACAGCAGCAGCTTTCTGGAGGCTGCGGGGTCCTCCCCGAGCAAGGCGGCTTCCCGCTTACGGGTTTGAGGATGGGGCTGGAGGGTTGAGGAATTTATTCAGCCTGTCCTGCACCGGGACCCCCGATGCCGGAACCAGTGTGACGTCAGCCGGGACCCTCTGGCGCAGAACAGGAATGGAAGTAGCGCCTGCCGAGATCCCCGATGCCAAAACACGAGTGGCGGCTGCCGGGACACTCCGGCGCGGAACAGGAACTGGAGTAGGCGCTGCGAGGACACCCGACGCCGGAACAGGAGCGGCGCCTGCCGGGACCCTCCGGCGCGGGACAGGAACCGGGACTGGCGTGGTTGCTGCCGGGACCCCCGACACCGGAACAGGAGCGGTGTCCGCCGGGACCCTCCGGTGCAGGACAGGAACCGGGACTGGCGTGGTCGCTGCCGGGACCCCCGACGCCGGAACAGGAGTGACATCAGCCGGGACCCTCCGGCTGACAGGAACTGGAAGAAGCGCTGCGAGGACCCCCGACGCCAGAACAGGAGTGGCGTCTGCCGGGACCCTCCGGCGCTGGACAGGAGGGAACTGCGACCCAGCCAGGATGGGGGAAGGCTGCGGCCCAGCCAGGATTGGAGGAGAAGTGATTATGATCTGATGAACTTTGAAGTAATAAACTTTTTATTTTTACCATGTAAAAGTCTGTGAAGGAGTTAATCTGGCACGTGTATGACTTTACATACACTACCGTTCAAAAGTTTGGAGTCACCCAGACAATTTCGTGTTTTCCATGAAAACTCACACTTTTATTTATCAAATGAGTTGCAAAATGATTAGAAAATATAGTCAAGACATTGTCAAGGTTAGAAATAATGATTTTTCTTTGAAATATTAATTTTGTTCTTCAAACTTTGCTTTCGTCAAAGAATGCTCCATTTGCAACAATTACAGCATTGCAGACCTTTGGCATTCTAGCTGTTCATTTGTTGAGGTAATCTGTAGAAATGTCACCCCACGCTTCCTGAAGCACCTCCCACAAGTTGGATTGGCTTGATGGGCACTTCTTGCGTACCATACGGTCAAGCTGCTCCCACAACAGCTCAATGGGGTTGAGATCTGGTGACTGCGCTGGCCACTCCATTACAGACAGCATACCAGCTGCCTGCTTCTTCTCTAAATAGTTCTTGCATAATTTGGAGGTGTGCTTTGGGTCATTGTCCTGTTGTAGGAGGAAATTGGCTCCAATCAAGCGCTGTCCACAGGGTATGGCATGGCGTTGCAAAATGGAGTGATAGCCTTCCTTATTTAAAATCCCTTTTACCTTGTACAAATCTCCCACTTTACCAGCACCAAAGCAGCCCCAGACCATCACATTACCTCCACCATGCTTGACAGATGGCGTCAGGCACTCTTCCAGCATCTTTTCACCTGTTCTGCGTCTCACAAATGTTCTTCTGTGTGATCCAAACACCTCAAACTTTGATTCGTCTGTCCATAACACTTTTTTCCAATCTTCCTCTGTCCAATGTCTGTGTTCTTTTGCCCATATCAATCTTTTCTTTTTATTGGCCAGTCTCAGATATGGCTTTTTCTTTGCCACTCTGCCTAGAAGGCCAGCATCCCGGAGTCGCCTCTTCACTGTAGACGTTGACACTGGCGTTTTGCGGGTACCATTTAAAGAAGCTGCCAGTTGAGGACCTGTGAGGCGTCTATTTCTCAAACTAGAGACTCTAATATACTTGTCTTCTTGCTGAGTTGTGCACCGGGGCCTCCCACTTCTCTTTCTACTCTGGTTAGAGCCCGTTTGTGCTGTTCTCTGAAGGGAGTAGTACACACCGTTGTAGGGAATTTTCAGTTTCTTCGCAATTTCTCGCATGGAATAGCCTTCATTTCTAAGAACAAGAATAGACTGGTGAGTTTCCCATGAAAGTTCTCTTTTTCTGGCCATTTTGAGAGTATAATCGAACCCACAAATGTGATGCTCCAGATACTCAACTAGCTCAAAGGAAGGCCAGTTTTATAGCTTCTCTCACCAGCAAAACAGTTTTCAGCTGTGCTAACATAATTGCACAAGGGTTTTCAAGGGTTTTCTAATCATCCATTAGTCTTCTAAGGCGATTAGCAAACACAATGTACCATTAGAACACTGGAGTGATAGTTGCTGGAAATGGGCCTCTATACACCTATGTAGATATTTCATTAAAAACCAGACGTTTCCACCTAGAATAGTCATTTACCACATTAACAATGTATAGAGTGTATTTCTGATTAATTTAATGTTATCTTCATTGAAAAAAACAGTGCTTTTCTTTGAAAAATAAGGACATTTCTAAGTGACCCCAAACTTTTGAATGGTAGTGTATCTGTGTATTTGTGTTGATTTTTCCTCTAGGTAACTCAGACATGTCCAGGGCCCCAGCTGTGGCCACATCGTGGATCATGATCTGTGGATCGCGTATCAGAGTTCGTAATGGTGGATCCAGTATAGCGGATTCTGTATCGTGCTGGCTGACCGTGATAATAATGGCGGATCCTGTATCGTGTTGGCATCTGATAGTGGTGGTGGACCACGATCGAGGTGGCAGCTGATGGTGGATCCTAATGGCGGCAGTGGACAATGTCTGTGGACTATAGTGGCATCCAATCCTGATGGTGGATCATGATCGTGGTGGCTGCTGACCATAGACTATGATTGCAGCAGGACTGCCTGATATATAGTATTTCTCCTCAGATGCTCGACCATTACTGACAATAATCCGTCAATTCATTGACCTTCAGTTATGCTTCAAAATGTTTACCCTTATCAATGCTACTAAAACCTTTATCTTGATGATGTTCTCCTTTACACTTGACATCTATTGCACTTCTGTCCGTCCTGGGAGAGGGATCCCTCACATGTGGCTCTCTCTGAGGTTTCTACGTTCTTTTTACCATGTTGAAAGGGTTTTTTAGTCGTTTTTCCTTACTCTTGTTGAGGGTTAAGGGCAGAGGATGTCACACCTTGTTAAAGCCCTATGAGACAAACTGTGATTTGGGAATATGGGCTATACAAATAAAATTTGATTGATTGATTGAGACAGCCTGCACCTGTGGATGTCCAACCTTGATTCAACATTAGAAAACATGAATATCCTTGAACTCAAGTCAGTGAAAATATGAGTATTAATCATTCTGACTGGTTCACGTCAGTTTATATTGGCCACAGTCATACAAAATACTGTCATTTGAAGAATATAATCTGTTTTTAAAATCTCTGCCTGTCAGGACAGTCCAGAACAAATCTTTGTGTGATCTTTGTGTTGGATCCATCAGTTCTTCTCTCAGCCTGGATCTGAATCAAACTACACCATCAGGTGGAAGGAGCTAGAATTTTCTGTGTTGGAGCCATTTGTGAAATATATGTTAAATAGTTATACATTTATTTTTCAACATGCCTGAATCATTAAGACTATGCACTTTCACATTTACATTGTAGTTTGGGGCTTGACTGGGACCATTATGGACTTCAGTCCCAATTGGCTGATGGTTACTGTTCTGTCTGTGCTTGTTTAGTTTTTTAAGCTAGGGAGCGGAGAGCACACTCGTCATGGACAAGGCTCATATTCCCCACCACGGTCTTTGAGTAGATTATTAAACATATTCTGTTTGTGTACTCTATAACTAGAAGGAAGTTTCAGTAAAGCTACGCTAACATTGTGATTTATGTGAATTTAAAAATAAATCAGAAAGAACTAATAAATGCTAAGGACATGTTAACTGACTGATATTTAAAAGAGAGCTGATGTTTACGGGACCTCTGTGAAATATTGATATGCCCCTACAAACAAACACACACACACAATTATATATTGAGCAATTGACATAAATGTTCCTGAAATAATTCTCCACACGTGTAACATTGCAGATGAATTTACTCAGTAACAGAAACAGAGCAGTTTTGTGATATTATTTTTGGGATATTTACAGACAAAACTTTTACATGTCATACCAGACATTAAGAAACTTCAGGCTAAAGTGCCCTTGAAAATTAGCTGTACAAAACGTCCCTTTTTTAAAAACTAGAATTTACAGATTGTATTTAATTGCTTTCTTTTTCTCATTTGTATGTAGGTGTTAGTTTAATCATCTTCTCGTATGTGGGACTGGTTTGATCGGCAGTGAGGAGAGTTTGACATTTCTACATGATTTCTACACTTTCACAGGCTGTTTGAGGGGTAAAGACCTGCTCTTATATCTGCATGTTCAGCGGTCGGATCTCGTCCACTCTGTTGCGGTGCAGCTGGAAGGCGGGGGTGACCCAGCGGCCACACAAACACTGATCCCCACACCAGTTAAAAGAGCCCATCTTAGAGCTACACTTAGGACACAGCAGCTACACACATAAAAACACACACATGGAGAGAGAGAAGAGAAACCGCAAACGGTCAGTACAGATTGTGTGTGTGTGTGTGTGTGTGTGTGTGTGTGTGTGTGTGTGTGTGTGTGTGTGTGTGTGTGTGTGTTAGTGTGAGATAGTACCTGTCCATCCATCACCCCAATTAAAGCTTGTTCCATCCACTGCACTGGTTCAATGAAGTAAGATGTACACTGGACGTCTCCTAGACAACACATTTTATTTCGTTATTACAACTTCCCCATGTGACACCATTAAGTGAAAAACTGACTTACATTGATTTACAATATAATTTTCAAATATTATTGTCATATTTAGTCATATTTGGTCATTAATGTAAACTATCTCAGTCCTAGCTGCATATCAGAAACAACTTCCGTCCATATCAACATGCACATCACATGACGATCAATGCACACTGGTCTTGTGTATGTGGGGGTCAACAGAACGCAGAGGGTTGCTTAGATGCAGAAGATACTATGAACACTGAAAAGTAAGTGTGGTATATTCAGCTAACATAGATTGTTAATGACATGTTCATGATTAGGGGGCCCCTCGTTAATGACATGTTCATGGTTAGGGGGCCCCTCGTTTCCTGACTCTCAGATGAATCTAATTATTATTCGATATGATACTCGTTAAGTTCTCTTTGACCTGGAGAAACTCTCTTTGACCTGTTAGATAGAGGGATTTCCATCTTTAAGTAGGAAGCATGTTTTGTATTAGAGGCCCCTATGTATGACGTCATTTTATCTTATTTCCTGGGCGGAAACAACTTCCCTATATGAAGGCTTGTCCGGCACCGGCGAGGTAGACTTCTTCATTGGCCGAGAACGTCTCCGGGTATACCTAGGTACCTGTCCTGACCTGTAACTTCTGTGTAATAAACCTTATTATACAAACAAGAACGGTGTCCGCGGAGATTCCTTCATCATCATCTTCAACATCACTGCTGCTTAAATATACGACATAAGCAACCCTTGTAATGAGTTATACATGTTGCATTCACTGCTGGAGGTTGACACTGTTCGTTTCCTTCTAGAGGAGGGTGACGTGATGCGGCCGTGATGAATCAGGGAAGGATACATCATAATTCATCTGATGAAAGTGTCTTGCAACTCTAGTAGTGGTTAACATAGCCATGAGCTACTGCCAAATTCAGTAGACTTCACACAGCTCCCTCTCCAGATTTGTTTGCACGTTGACTAATCAGCACGATTTGAAGAAAACCTAAACATATACAAATTCTCAGGTAAGTCCTGGAGTTATCATGAGTGTGTTTTTTTCTTCTATTTCTAAGTGGAGTCATGGATGTTTATTTGCAAATTGAAATCTAAACATGGAAACTCACACTGAACACAAAAATGTGTGCATCGTGTCTGTGTGTTCAGATATGACATCACAGCCACTGCTGCTGCTGATTGGTTTTCAGACAACCTCCGTGCTCCTGTCCCTTTCACCTCATGCTGTCTGTCTACCTCTGAGTGTATCACCAGGTATTATCTTACCAGTGAGGTTACTGAACCTCTTGTGAGCAAAGGCTGTCGCTCCTTCTCCTACTGGGTGACTGAGAATACTGGAGCCACGGAACAGAGTTCGTCTGCAGAGGAGAGAGCTGGAGTCAGGCTGTGCATTTCCCAAAATGTTCAATTATTCCTTTAAACATGCTGCAGTGGTTTCCATTCATCATCTAGACTGTGGCAGCTCAAAACATGCTAATTTATCCCACCACAGTTTCATAATGAATCTCTTTTTTTTTACATTTCTCATAATGACATTAAGAAATCTTGCTGGTGCTGTCATGAAATTGCGAGTTATGATCAATAACGTTTTAACCGTCCATGCAGACAGTCAGACGACCTCATAGTTTCAGCTGCAGTTGTGGCATAAATGAAGTTCTCGCTCTCTCTCTCTCACCCGAGAACTTCTCTTTCACTCTGAATCTGTTGCGCATGAGAGTGACCTTCATGCACATGTGCCTCCGTTACAGCCATAGATTAGAATAATTCTGTGAGAAATGCTGTAGTGATGACAAAATGAAATCTGAAGCAGCTTATTTGTAAAATAATACAATTCTTTGCAGACGGAAAGGTTGTCCCTTATTGTCACCATCATAATTCAGGAAGAAAATGACAAATACAGTAAAGTTTCTTATTTAAGGTCGTTAAATATTCCTACACAACATGAATCACCTTCATTATAAAACCTCCCCACATTCAGCCACTGTATAAACTTTTGCACTTGTCACCTGCATTTCCTGCAGCGATAGGACACTTCAGAGGAGCTGGAGTGGGCAGGGTCCACGGCAAACAGCTCCCTGGGAACTTGCTGCAACTCTACACACACACACACACACACACACACACACACACACACACACACACACACACACACACACACACACACACAGACACACACACAGAAAATAATGCAGATTTTCAATAATCAAATAATGATGAAAGAAAACTGTCTGTAATGTGTGCGTTTACCAGGGAACTTCTCAGTGATCTTGCTCAGTCTGTATTGTTTGTACAGAGGACTGGAGGCGTCCACTTCACACTTCATGGCCTCATAAAGATACAACTGCTCCTCAAAACCACTGTTGACCCTGAAATACATCAGCAGCTGTCAATGTCCCCATCTGCCTCTCATAATAATGACATGTCCAACCATTCTGTCAATTCTCTCATAAAAACTCACTTCACCCAAGTTATTTGATCACTTAAAGGCTGAAAGTGAAAAAACCCACAACAGAAAAACTTTCAGGCCACATCAACACCATTACGTTCTAATACGATCTCTGTCAAGACGAAAGTTTTAGCCCGTGTAGATAGTGTTAGGATTTTAATAATATAATTAGACACGATAGCCCCGAAAAGGATCGATTTTACGCGCACCATGTTTGTACCTTAACAGAAAGAATGAATGTGTGTGTCTGTGAAGATGGCAATGAAACTGAACTCTAAACAAATGCAGTATGTTAGACAGGGGTGGGGGCAGGGGCAGTTTGGGCTGAATATGTGGGAAAATGTGCGGCCTTCACATAGTAACTGATAGTAGCCGTTGCTGGCTGGTTTTAATCTTGAAGTTGGTTGTTGTGTGTGTGTGTGCGTCACATCGCAGTTCAGTCTTGCACCTGTCTGATAAGGCCTGTTTTGAGAAGACTGTACATCTGTGGCATACAATACACTGTACTTTAACTTGTTCTCATACCTAACTTACTATATTACAGCCTAAACTCCATTAGCTTTATTCAAACATCACACATACATGAATGCACTGTTTTCTTAAAAAACTGTGACATACCCTTAGAAAGAATTCAAGCAGCTGCCACTAGGGTCTGAAGGACAGATAGGAAAGGCGTTGTTTTGTCTAGAAAATGCGCATGCCATACTGAAAACTCACAAGCTGTCAGCTGATTCAAGGCTTGTTTTAAAACACCAAACCAAACACTGTCAGAATGTGAAGATTTTCCCAGCTACGGTCAGAGGAGGGGCGAAACGGGGAGCGGCTCCTCATCATTGGCGGATTCCAGTGCCTAGAGGCTGGGACCAGCCTGTGCACTAGCCACGGTGACTCCCCCTCGTTATTGACCAATGAAGCTCTACCTACTATTATAAATATTGCATCCGCTGTCCGTTCGGGGCGACTCTTGACTTCCCCGGCGGTATTAGGCGGCCTGGGGCTGTACGTTGAGTGCCCATAGCTATGTAGTAGCTTTTCATTGCTTCTAAATAAATACTTTTTTGAACCAAGACCGACTCTTCTCTCTACCTAAGGATAAACGAACACGACAATAGGAAGAAACAGTTACAGAATACAAAATACTACAAATAAAAAACACCAATGGGGAAAAGTAAGAGCAGGGATTTTCTTTTCTTGGACCAACCACAAAGTGGAGCTGTTACTGATAGTAGCTGTTAAAAATGATTTGCATTCACCTCTGATAATCAAGTTGTGACTAATAACACTCACACAAGCAAATTTACAGAAGGTGATCTGTCTCAGTTTCTACCCATTCAAACTGAAATTCAACACCAGTTTTCAAGAAGGAAAATTCCAGAGTAGTGTGGATGACAGACATAAATGTAGCTGCAGTGATGGGTTTCAAAACTAAAATGTAGTAGTGTGGACGTAACATCAGTGATTTAAGCTAATTAATGAGAAAGCGCTGACACACAGAAACACACACTTACTGTACATCCTGTTTGACACTCTTCAGTTTGTGATAAGCCTCTATGAAGCCCAGCTGGTGTCTCTTCATTAGATAACAATGGTTGCACTTCGACTTTGACCAGCCTGACTGAGACACACACGCACACACACACAGTCAAATGCCTTGTTGGTTTTTTGTTTACCGTACAGCAGGGGTTTCAAAGTTTGAGGCTGTGAGCCTCCCCTCACACAAACTTTGGAAAAAGGTACCTCCTCACCCCACAATAGTTTACATGCCTAGTTTCGCTTAATTTCTGGCTGGATAGAGAAACAAATATTGTTTGCTTGACAAAACTTGGGACTTCACATAATATGAGAAAGCTTTTGTCTGAGGTTTTTTTTAATAAATGTCTAACTCTGAGAAAGTGGGGGAAACAGTAAAATTTCCCAAAGCTACTGTATCTCTGAACTATTTCTTTAACGAGATCACACACATTCAGGCAGTTCTATGTCATCTCCTTTTGATAACTAGCAATAAATAATGTATTATTTCACTCCCATTCACTGAGCATCACCAGAAACTGTTTGAAAACCTCTGCCATGCAGCATGGATTTCATATTTATCAAACTAATTCATAACTGTATATGAAAGTGACTGCTTTTATTTTTGATATTTTAATTACATTTTTCTGACAATACTTCTGACAAGTACATTTTAAATGCAGGACTTTTCCTTATAATGGAGTATTTTAATTCAATTCCCTAAAACCTTTGTGGTGTGGACATATTTTATGGATATTTGGTAACATACGTCTCCACAAAAACTCTGGCTAGAAATAGATCAAGGAATACAAAAGACATTATTGAGGAAAAACCAACAGAGCCAAACTTTAGGTCTTCCCGTTGACCTCTGACCCTTACCAGTGAACAATGACAGTCCCACCTCCAACCACAGCCTCCTGAATGAACAGGTAGCAGTCGTCCAGGTGACTCTGGAGGTCAGAGGTCACCTCATCTAAAACGTTGACCCACTTCATGCAGAAGGCACCATCAGCGGGAAGCTGAGGGGTGGGGTCGACAGAGTCCACAGACAGGACACGAGTGACAGCGGCATCAGCCAGTGCCTGCCTGTCATTGAGATCGGCCGCGGTGCCAATGTACAGACCGGGGTCCACCAGGATCATGACTGCAAAGAGAGACACAGAGCTTACATCTGTCTGTTCTTACCAGGAGCAAACACGATGATTTGTTATAAATCACATCCCTCATGATTGTGTTTTCATAAATATGACCACAAACATCTCCTATGTATCTAAAAGGCTGGATACAACAAACCTGAGAGGAAAGATGGTCTAGTTTTCTTCCTACGCGTCTGTTTTTGATTCATTGTGTGATTGTGTTTCAACTTTGTTAAAGATTTTTCCTTCTAAAATGTTTGAGTTAAAGATTGAAAGAGAAAAATCCAAATTATCTCTCTAAGTCAGAAACGTCATGCTTGAGTGACTCGATTGAGCTTCCTGGGTTTTGTGTCGTAACAAGGAACTGGAAGTCTCCCTACATGGTCTTGGGGAAGGGGAATAAAAAGTATGGGATGCATATTTGATAATTTATATCATATAAAATATGTAATTTATATCGTTTAAAATCATGGGGGGAGAGGGGGGAGGGGGGAGCTGGCTCATTAGCATTTAAAGGAACAGGCACTCAAAACAGGTCACTCTGTGGTGGGCTGTTTTATACAGGGTAAAAAGGGTGCTGTTTGAAATGATCCTTGTGGTATTTTGACCAAAGTATGTTACAGACATTTCATTAAGACCCCAAGGAACCATATCAACTTGTGGTAAAATGGGCATGCTATGTCCCCTTTAAACAAAATTGTTGTACAAAACAGTTCTATATATATATATATATACAAAATGAAGCTCATTTCTCACCTTCACATCTGAATGTGTTGTTTCACAGTTTACACCTTTCACCTGCGTAAAGTTTTTTGATTTCTTGTGCATCCCTTTAATTTAAAAATCTCTCAGCAGCATCTCCATGGACCCTTATACTAACACAAGCAGCCTTGAATACTCAGTCTGACATTAGAATTAGAAATATTAGAATATCCTTGATGAATAAAATAAATAAAATAAACCACAACTAAAAAAGACTGTTAATAAAACTTGGTCTTTAATAAATTTGAAACATTTGGCCCAGAATATATTTGTCCAGCTCAGTAAAGTGAATGGTTATGATTTAGATGAACTTTTAGGTTTCTATTGTATTAGGTTAGTGGGTGTGTGTCTCTCTCTTAAACTCTGGAGTGAATCAAACAAACACAAAGTAAAGTTCAGTTCTGTTCAGGTTCTAATAACTTTTGATGAGTGTTGGTGTTGATAGCGAAAAAGTAAAGTGAGCTCAGGTCAGTGAGTGTGGAGGACGACACTCAGACTCTGACACGATACAAACCAACCGCTGCTTCTGTTTCTCTAATGTTTGAGTCTTCATATGTACAGTTAGCTGGTCCTTTCGTCTAAATTTATAACCACACTCAGAGCAACTAAATGGTTTCTCTAATGTATGAGTCTTCATATGTACAGTTAGCTGGTCCTTTCGTCTAAATCTATAACCACACTCAGAGCAACTAAATGGTCTCTCTTCTTTATGTATTGTCATATGTACAGTTAGCTTGTCCTTTTGTCTAAATCTATAACCACACTCAGAGCAACTAAATGGTTTCTCTCCTGTATGAATCATCATATGTACATACAGCTGGTTCTTATATCTAAATGTTTTACCACATTCAGAACAACTATATGGTTTCTCTCCTGTATGAATTCTCATATGTAACTTTAAATAATTTTTGTAGTTACATCTATAACCACACCCAGAGCAACTAAGTGGTTTCTCTAATGTATGAGTCTTCATATGTACAGTTAGCTTGTCCTTTACTCTAAATCTTTTACCACACTCAGAGCAACTAAATGTTTTTTCTCCTGTATGAATTGTCATATGTACAGTTAGCTTGGCCTTTAGTCTAAATCCTTTGCCACACTCAGAGCAACCAAATGGTTTCTCTCCCGTATGAATCGTCATATGTACATTCAGCATTTGTTTTCGGCTAAATCTTTTACCACACTCAGAGCAACTAAATAGTTTCTCTCCTGTATGAATTGTCATATGTACAGTTAGCTTGGCCTTTAGTCTAAATCTTTTGCCACACTCAGAGCAACTAAATGGTCTCTCTCCTGTATGAATTGTCAAGTGTATTCTCAGCTGGACCTTTAGTCTAAAACTTTTACCACACTCAGAGCAACTAAATGGTTTCTTATCAGTTTTACATCTCATATCACTTAAAGGCTGTTTGTTGTTTCTTATATTCAAACCAGACTGAGGCTCCCCGGTCTCCATCCAATCATCTTCACTGTCTTCAGTCTCAGAAGAGTCTTCAGTCTTGTCCTCAGGACCTGGTTGTAAAAATCCATCAGGACCTGAGTTCCTGGCTGGTTCTGGTTTTCCACCTTCCGCTCTGTTCTCCTCATTCTGATTCTGATGAAGCTGTGACGACTGAGGTTTCTCTTCATTTTCTTCACTCTTCACAGCAAAAGGAGTCAATGTGAATTGGATATCGGCCTCCTCCAGTTGTTGAAGCGGCTCTCCCTCCTGATTGGTAGTTATTAACCCCCAATCAGACTGCTAGGAACCTGGGTGTGACACTCAACAGCCAACTCTCCCTTACTGCCAACATTACTGCAACAACACGTTCCTGTAGATTCATGCTGTACAACATCAGGAGAATACGCCCCCTTCTCACTCAGAAGGCGGCGCAGGTTCTGGTCCAGGCGCTGGTCATCTCACGCCTAGACTATTGTAACTCCCTCCTGGCAGGTCTACCTGCTAGTGCCATCCGACCTCTGCAGCTCATCCAGAATGCAGCAGCTCGACTGGTCTTTAACCAACCTAAATTCACTCACACTACTCCACTCCTCCGCTCCCTTCACTGGTTACCGGTGGCTGCCCGCATCCGTTTCAAAACATTAGTACTTGCGTACCGTGCTGCGAACGGATCGGGTCCAGTCTACATCCAGGACATGGTCAAACGTTACACCCCAGCCCGTTCACTCCGCTCTGCTTCTGCCAATCGGCTTGTTGCTCCCTCACTGCGAGCTAACCACTCATCAAAATCACGACTGTTTGCTGTCCTGGCTCCTAAATGGTGGAATGAGCTCCCCAATGACATCAGGACAGCAGAAAGTTTACACATCTTCCACCGCAAACTAAAAACACACCTCTTCCGACTATACCTTGAATAAAAATTTTTAAAACTAACAATTTAGTAGCACTTAAATGGCACTTACTTATAGCACTTTACTTTCTTGATTCTTGTTGTTCTGGATTTGTACCCTCATGGTTGAATGCACTTATTGTAAGTCGCTTTGGATAAAAGCGTCAGCTAAATGAAATGAAATGTAATGTAATGAAAACCAGTTATAAGTCTCCCGTACCAAGTACTCCACACTACGGGGGATGGTGTCATTGGAAGCATGACTTACAGCAACCTGCAGAGAGTGACACACACAGCGAATAAGAACCAGATCTTTGAGGCCATACTCCTCCTTCAGCACTTTATGGACCCCATTGTTAATCCCCGTCATAATGGAGGCATTGTCAGTCCCTATCCCCAGGAGTTTCTCTTTTTTAAGACAAGACTTCTCCAGGAAAGCCACAACAGCTCGGGCTATAGATCTGGCATCTCCAACCTCCAACTCAACAAGCCCCAGAAATGTTTAGACAATTGTGTGTTTGGTGTCACGAAAGTACCTTATCACAACCCCCAGGTACTTAGAAACACTTACATCTGTGGACTTATCGAGGAGGAGGCTGAAACGCTGGTCACCCACATCTGCGACCAACATTTTTAAGTATGGTGCTAGAACACCATTAATCATTTCCGTGCACTTTGTCCTGTGTATTTTGAAGTGAGTAGCAGCAGTGGAGTCTGAGAAAGCAGCTTTACATGCTTCCCCAATGTGATCACATGCCAGCATGGAATTGTGTTCAGCAATAGCTAATGCCATGGTGGCTTGGGTGGAACTGTTATAAGGCTTTGCCTTTTGAGTATGTTTTTGAGTCGTCATGTATTTTTTATATCACAAAGTTTGGCGTAGAAATCAGCCTTACAATACAGGCAGTATGCCCGTGTATCATCTCCAATAAACGGCTTCAACCAGCCTTTGAATTCAGGGTTTGATTCCCACTCCTTTCTGTATTTTTGAGTGTACAGTTTAGACTGAGGCATGATGAGCTAGCTAGCTAGATGTTTAGCTTATGTCACAGAGAGGCACACACACAGTGGACGAGGTGAGTAAGTGACGGTTTTAGTCTCAATCACTAAGTTCTTCCTTCATGACAACTGTGAGGGGGGTGGATTTTTTTCCAACTCACTCATTTAAATTATATAGAGGTTTGAAATTATGAATAATTATCACTTGATGGACAGGTGACGTCACCGTTAGCTCGTCACTCCAGCTTCTAGCCTGTTGCCTGCTCGGCTTCACCTGAGCTAACAGGCGAATCCCCGTCACTGAACACGACCTGAGTCTGTGGAGAGGGTTTCAATCACATATCTATGGAAGCCCATTTCCGCCACTGTGATGAAGATGTGATAAAAATCCTGTATCTCATTATTATGAGATAGTATCTCATTATTATGACTGCTACTACTGACTGCTACTCTGACAGCAGAGCAGGGAAGCCATGGTTGAGAGACTGCGGTCAAGCCAGCCGCCTCTCGTGTTTGCATTGTCAAAACAGCCGACTGTTGTTTCTCGCGTGGAATTGATTGAACATTTACGATAATCGTTGTGAAGCGGTTATGAGGAGCTGTTTTTTTCCTCAAAATACTGACACTGTGTAGTTTTTGAGTAATCCTGTGTCAAAGTCCCCTCCATAAAACAAGAATGAGCTTCTTCTGCTATATTTGATGAAGGATAAAAAGCTTTTTTACCATACGTTCTTCATAAAACTGATATTGTTGGAGTACTAGTTAGACTACTGCCAAAAATACTATTAAGTACTCAAAATGTGTACTTTTTGAATAATCCTCTGTCAAAAGGACGAAGCCTATTGTCAGAGTTGGTGAGGCAGTGGGACCCAGACGCAGAGTTTTAAACTAAGGAGTCTTTTAATGAAAGGAACAGGAGATCAGGACGGGAGCTCAGGAGACACAGGAATACAAAACACTGGAGAGCAGAACAGGAGATCCGGACAGGAGGACAGGACAGGAGATTAGGACGGGTAGACACGAGAACACAACTACATACGACAACGATCCGACCAGGACAAGGAGAAGCACAGAGGCTTAAATACACACAGGGAAGGCAGGGGCAATTAGATACAGGTGAGACACATGAGGACTGGTGCAGACAATCACAGACAGGAAGTAAAGCTAGAGACAAGACACAAGAACCCAGACACTACAAAATAAAACAGGAAACAGAACCCGGAGTGTGAAACATGAAACCCGGAGTGTGAAAACATGAAAAGCAGGAACAACTAATACAGGGATATATTAATAAACAGAAAACACTTCTTCAAAAAGAAGTGGACAAAATAACACTCAGAACACCAGACCATGACAGTACCCCCCTCTCAAGGTCCGGATTCCAGACGGACCAAAAAATGAACTGAGACGGGAGGGAGGAGGGGGGATCCGGAGGAGGGAATCCTGGACAGAGCACAGGGGCTCGGGCGGGCGGCTCTGAGGCCGGTCAGGGACAGAGAACAGAGTCTCAGGTGGGCTGCACCGTGGCCGATCCGGAACAGAGTACAGAGTCTCAGGCGGGCGGCGCGGAGGCCGGTCAGGGGCAGAGAACAAAGATTCCGGCGGACGGCACCGTGGCCGCTCAGGGACAGAGTACAGGGGCTCAGGGGGACGGCACCGTGGCCGCTCAGGGACAGAGTACAGGGGCTCAGGGGGACGGCACCGTGGCCGCTCAGGGACAGAGTACAGGGGCTCAGGGGGACGGCACCGTGGCCGATCAGGAACAGAGTACAGAGTCTCGGGCGGGCGGCGCGGCGGCCGATCAGGGACAAGGCACGGGGACTCGGGTGTACGGCCCGGAGGCTGATCAGGGACAGGGAACAAATACTCGGGTGGACGGCACCGTGGCCGCCCAGGAACCGAGAACAAGGGCTCAGGTGGACGGCCCGGAGGCCGGTCAGAGGCGAAGCACGGAGCCTCAGGCGGACGGCCCGGAGGCCGATCAGGGACGCTGACGGGACCCCAGACGCCGTAACAGGTGTGACGTCTGCCGGGACCCCCGACGCCGGAACCGGTGTGACGTCTGCCGGGACCCCCGACGCCGGAACCGGAGCACAGGGGCTCGGGCGGGCGGCTCTGAGGCCGGTCAGGGACAGAGAACAGAGTCTCAGATGGCACTCAGAACACCAGACCATGACACCTATCCTATCAAAAGATAACACTCAGATTACTGACGTTGGTGAATGCCAGGGTCTGTCTGGGGGAGTATGCGTTTCTGTGTGTGTGTGTGCGTGTGTGTGTGTGTGCGCGTGTGCTCTCCTCTGTCCCTCTTCACAAAAACTGATAATCACATGTATTTAGTTATTAATCGATGACGGATCATGACTCAAGATCGTTCCGTCAATTAAACCCTGATGTCCTGACTGTGCGTGTCATGTTACGTCACGTGTTGTATGAAGCAGGGGAATGTGTGCACATGGTGTTTAAACATGGGATATTAAGTCATAATTATGAGATACTTAGTCATTATAATGAGATACAGGATTATTATTTTCTTCATCACAGTGGCGGAGATCGGCCTCCATACATATCGGATGAATCACACGGTTTTCTGTGGTAAGTAAAATACGGTATTTTATTTATGTGTTAGTAGTGATTAGCAGGTATCAGTGTCTCTGTACCTGGCATCTCCTAAAGCTCTTTATTCACAGTATTGGTGTTGATGTGTTGTAACGTGTTTCAGTGAAAACTAAACTTGTCTGCTACATTCAGTTTTTACATCTTTAATATTAGGCAGACTTTACTGAATCTGTCATTTGTGTGTTAAATAAGTAGACATGCAGAATAATGTATTTGTTTGTCAAATATAAATAAATTATAGGAAGTGTAACTTTACTACAATAGACAGTCACATAGAGAACCTGAGGCTGATGTCCACCACCTATTTCCTAAGCTGAAGTGAAGTGATTATGATCTGATGAACTTTGAAGTAATAAACTTTTTATTTTTACCATGTAAAAGTCTGTGAAGGAGTTAACCTGGCACGTGTATGACTTTACATATCTGTGTATTTGTGTTGATTTTTCCTCTTGGTGACTCAGACATGTCCAGGGCCCCAGCTGTGGCCACATCGTGGATCATGATCTGTGGATCGCGTATCAGAGTTCGTAATGGTGGATCCAGTATAGCGGATTCTGTATCGTGCTGGCTGACCGTGATAATAATGGCGGATCCTGTATCGTGTTGGCATCTGATAGTGGTGGTGGACCACGATCGAGGTGGCAGCTGATGGTGGATCCTAATGGCGGCAGTGGACAATGACTGTGGACTATAGTGGCATCCAATCTTGATGGTGGATCATGATCGTGGTGGCTGCTGACCATAGACTATGATTGCAGCAGGACTGCCTGATATATAGTATTTCTCCTCAGATACTCGACCATTACTGACAATAATCCGTCAATTCATTGACCTTCAGTTATGCTTCAAAATGTTTACCCTTATCAATGCTGCTAAAACCTTTATCTTGATGATGTTCTCCTTTACACTTGACATCTGTTGCACTTCTGTCCGTCCTGGGAGAGGGATCCCTCACATGTGGCTCTCTCTGAGGTTTCTACGTTCTTTTTACCCTGTTGAAGGTTTTTTTTGTAGTTTTTCCTTACTCTTGTTGAGGGTTAAGGGCAGAGGATGTCACACCTTGTTAAAGCCCTATGAGACAAACTGTGATTTGGGAATATGGGCTATACAAATAAAATTTGATTGATTGATTGAGACAGCCTGCACCTGTGGATGTCCAACCTTGATTCAACATTAGAAAACATGAATATCCTTGAACTCAAGTCAGTGAAAATATGAGTATTAATCATTCTGACTGGTTCACGTCAGTTTATATTGGCCACAGTCATACAAAATACTGTCATTTGAAGAATATAATCTGTTTTTAAAATCTCTGCCTGTCAGGACAGTCCAGAACAAATCTTTGTGTGATCTTTGTGTTGGATCCATCAGTTCTTCTCTCAGCCTGGATCTGAATCAAACTACACCATCAGGTGGAAGGAGCTAGAATTTTCTGTGTTGGAGCCATTTGTGAAATATATGTTAAATAGTTATACATTTATTTTTCAACATGCCTGAATCATTAAGACTATGCACTTTCACATTTACATTGTAGTTTGGGGCTTGACTGGGACCATTATGGACTTCAGTCCCAATTGGCTGATGGTTACTGTTCTGTCTGTGCTTGTTTAGTTTTTTAAGCTAGGGAGCGGAGAGCACACTCGTCATGGACAAGGCTCATATTCCCCACCACGGTCTTTGAGTAGATTATTAAACACATTCTGTTTGTGTACTCTATAACTAGAAGCAAGTTTCAGTAAAGCTACGCTAACATTGTGATTTATGTGAATTTAAAAATAAATCAGAAAGAACTAATAAATGCTAAGGACATGTTAACTGACTGATATTTAAAAGAGAGCTGATGTTTACGGGACCTCTGTGAAATATTGATATGCCCCTACAAACAAACACACACACACAATTATATATTGAGCAATTGACATAAATGTTCCTGAAATAATTCTCCACACGTGTAACATTGCAGATGAATTTACTCAGTAACAGAAACAGAGCAGTTTTGTGATATTATTTTTGGGATATTTACAGACAAAACTTTCACATGTCATACCAGACATTAAGAAACTTCAGGCTAAAGTGCCCTTGAAAATTAGCTGTACAAAACGTCCCTTTTTTTAAAACTAGAATTTACAGATTGTATTTAATTGCTTTCTTTTTCTCATTTGTGTGTAGGTGTTAGTTTAATCATCTTCTCGTATGTGGGACTGGTTTGATCGGCAGTGAGGAGAGTTTGACATTTCTACATGATTTCTACACTTTCACAGGCTGTTTGAGGGGTAAAGACCTGCTCTTATATCTGCATGTTCAGCGGTCGGATCTCGTCCACTCTGTTGCGGTGCAGCTGGAAGGCGGGGGTGACCCAGCGGCCACATGAACACTGATCCCCACACCAGTTGAAAGAGCCCATCTTAGAGCTACACTTAGGACACAGCAGCTACACACATAAAAACACACACATGGACAGAGAGAAGAGAAACCACAAACGGTCAGTACAGATCACAAAACCAACTGGGACATGTGGATCTGTGGATCTATGCCTCAAAGGACATTTTAGTAAGTTCTTCAGGGTTAAGACTTGGTTTTAGGATTGTGTGTGTGTGTGTGTGTGTGTGTGTGTGTGTGTGTGTGTGTGTGTGTGTGTGTGTGTGTGTGTGTGTGTGTTAGTGTGAGATAGTACCTGTCCATCCATCACCCCAATTAAAGCTTGTTCCATCCACTGCACTGGTTCAATGAAGTAAGATGTACACTGGACGTCTCCTAGACAACACATTTTATTTCGTTATTACAACTTCCCCATGTGACACCATTAAGTGAAAAACTGACTTACATTGATTTACAATATAATTTTCAAATATTATTGTCATATTTAGTCATATTTGGTCATTAATGTAAACTATCTCAGTCCTAGCTGCATATCAGAAACAACTTCCGTCCATATCAACATGCACATCACATGACGATCAATGCACACTGGTCTTGTGTATGTGGGGGTCAACAGAACGCAGAGGGTTGCTTAGATGCAGAAGATACTATGAACACTGAAAAGTAAGTGTGGTATATTCAGCTAACATAGATTGTTAATGACATGTTCATGATTAGGGGGCCCCTCGTTAATGACATGTTCATGGTTAGGGGGCCCCTCGTTTCCTGACTCTCAGATGAATCTAATTATTATTCGATATGATACTCGTTAAGTTCTCTTTGACCTGGAGAAACTCTCTTTGACCTGTTAGATAGAGGGATTTCCATCTTTAAGTAGGAAGCATGTTTTGTATTAGAGGCCCCTATGTATGACGTCATTTTATCTTATTTCCTGGGCGGAAACAACTTCCCTATATGAAGGCTTGTCCGGCACCGGCGAGGTAGACTTCTTCATTGGCCGAGAACGTCTCCGGGTATACCTAGGTACCTGTCCTGACCTGTAACTTCTGTGTAATAAACCTTATTATACAAACAAGAACGGTGTCCGCGGAGATTCCTTCATCATCATCTTCAACATCACTGCTGCTTAAATATACGACATAAGCAACCCTTGTAATGAGTTATACATGTTGCATTCACTGCTGGAGGTTGACACTGTTCGTTTCCTTCTAGAGGAGGGTGACGTGATGCGGCCGTGATGAATCAGGGAAGGATACATCATAATTCATCTGATGAAAGTGTCTTGCAACTCTAGTAGTGGTTAACATAGCCATGAGCTACTGCCAAATTCAGTAGACTTCCCACAGCTCCCTCTCCAGATTTGTTTGCACGTTGACTAATCAGCACGATTTGAAGAAAACCTAAACATATACAAATTCTCAGGTAAGTCCTGGAGTTATCATGAGTGTGTTTTTTTCTTCTATTTCTAAGTGGAGTCATGGATGTTTATTTGCAAATTGAAATCTTAACATGGAAACTCACACTGAACACAAAAATGTGTGCATCGTGTCTGTGTGTTCAGATATGACATCACAGCCACTGCTGCTGCTGATTGGTTTTCAGACAACCTCCGTGCTCCTGTCCCTTTCACCTCATGCTGTCTGTCTACCTCTGAGTGTATCACCAGGTATTATCTTACCAGTGAGGTTACTGAACCTCTTGTGAGCAAAGGCTGTCGCTCCTTCTCCTACTGGGTGACTGAGAATACTGGAGCCACGGAACAGAGTTCGTCTGCAGAGGAGAGAGCTGGAGTCAGGCTGTGCATTTCCCAAAATGTTCAATTATTCCTTTAAACATGCTGCAGTGGTTTCCATTCATCATCTAGACTGTGGCAGCTCAAAACATGTTAATTTGTACCACCACAGTTTCATAATGAATCTCTTTTTTTTTACATTTCTCATAATGACATTAAGAAATCTTGCTGGTGCTGTCATGAAATCGCGAGTTATGATCAATAACGTTTTAACCGTCCATGCAGACAGTCAGACGACCTCATAGTTTCAGCTGCAGTTGTGGCATAAATGAAGTTCTCGCTCTCTCTCTCACCCGAGAACTTCTCTTTCACTCTGAATCTGTTGCGCATGAGAGTGATCTGAAGCAGCTTATTTGTAAAATAATACAATTCTTTGCAGATGGAAAGGTTGTCCCTTATTGTCACCATCATAATTCAGGAAGAAAATGACAAATACAGTAAAGTTTCTTATTTAAGGTCTTTAAATATTCCTACACAACATGAATCACCTTCATTATAAAACCTCCCCACATTCAGCCACTGTATAAACTTTTGCACTTGTCACCTGCATTTCCTGCAGCGATAGGACACTTCAGAGGAGCTGGAGTGGGCAGGGTCCACGGCAAACAGCTCCCTGGGAACTTGCTGCAACTCTACACACACACACACACACACACACACACACACACACACACACACACACACACACACACACACACACACACACACACACACACACACACACACACACACACACACACACACACACACACACACAATCAATAATCAAATAATGATGAAAGAAAACTGTCTGTAATGTGTGCGTTTACCAGGGAACTTCTCAGTGATCTTGCTCAGTCTGTATTGTTTGTACAGAGGACTGGAGGCGTCCACTTCACACTTCATGGCCTCATAAAGATACAACTGCTCCTCAAAACCACTGTTGACCCTGAAATACATCAGCAGCTGTCAATGTCCCCATCTGCCTCTCATAATAATGACATGTCCAACCATTCTGTCAATTCTCTCATAAAACCTCACTTCACCCAAGTTATTTGATCACTTAAAGGCTGAAAGTGAAAAAACCCACAACAGAAAAACTTTCAGGCCACATCAACACCATTACGTTCTAATACGATCTCTGTCAAGACGAAAGTTTTAGCCCGTGTAGATAGGAAGAAACAGTTACAGAATACAAAATACTACAAATAAAGAACACCAATGGGGAAAAGTAACATCAGTGATTTAAGCTAATTAATGAGAAAGCGCTGACACACAGAAACACACACTTACTGTACATCCTGTTTGACACTCTTCAGTTTGTGATAAGCCTCTATGAAGCCCAGCTGGTGTCTCTTCATTAGATAAGCAGTCACAATGGTGGCACTTCGACTTCGACCAGCCTGACTGAGACACACACACACAGTCAAATGCCTTGTTGGTTTTTTGTTTACCGTACAGCAGGGGTTTCAAAGTTTGAGGCTGTGAGCCTCCCCTCACACAAACTTTGGAAAAAGGTACCTCCTCACCCCACAATAGTTTACATGCCTAGTTTCGCTTAATTTCTGGCTGGATAGAGAAACAAATATTGTTTGCTTGACAAAACTTGGGACTTCACATAATATGAGAAAGCTTTTGTCTGAGGTTTTTTTAAATAAATGTCTAACTCTGAGAAAGTGGGGGAAACAGTAAAATTTCCCAAAGCTACTGTATTTCTGAACTATTTCTTTAACGAGATCACACACATTCAGGCAGTTCTATGTCATCTCCTTTTGATAACTAGCAATAAATAATGTATTATTTCACTTCCATTCACTGAGCATCACCAGAAACTGTTTGAAAACCTCTGCCATGCAGCATGGATTTCATATTTATCAAACTAATTCATAACTGTATATGAAAGTGACTGCTTTTATTTTTGATATTTTAAGTACATTTTTCTGACAATACTTCTGACAAGTACATTTTAAATGCAGGACTTTTCCTTATAATGGAGTATTTTAATTCAATTCCCTAAAACCTTTGTGGTGTGGACATATTTTATGGATATTTGGTAACATACGTCTCCACAAAAACTCTGGCTAGAAATAGATCAAGGAATACAAAAGACATTATTGAGGAAAAACCAACAGAGCCAAACTTTAGCTCTTCCCGTTGACCTCTGACCCTTACCAGTGAACAATGACAGTCCCACCTCCAACCACAGCCTCCTGAATGAACAGGTAGCAGTCGTCCAGGTGACTCAGGAGGTCAGAGGTCACCTCATCTAAAATGTTGACCCACTTCATGCGGAAGGCACCATCAGCGGGAAGCTGAGGGGTGGGGTCGACAGAGTCCACAGACAGTACATGAGTGACAGCGGCATCAGCCAGTGCCTGCCTGTCATTGAGATCGGCCGCGGTGCCAATGTACAGACCGGGGTCCACCAGGATCATGACTGCAAAGAGAGACACAGAGAGCTCACATCTGTCTGTTCTTACCAGGAGCAAACACGATGATTTGTTATAAATCACATCCCTCATGATTGTGTTTTCATAAATGTGACCACAAACATCTCCTATGTATCTAAAAGGCTGGATACAACAAACCTGAGAGGAAAGATGGTCTAGTTTTCTTCCTACGCGTCTGTTTTTGATTCATTGTGTGATTGTGTTTCAACTTTGTTAAAGATTTTTCCTTCTAAAATGTTTGAGTTAAAGATTGAAAGAGAAAAATCCCAATTATCCCTTTTTTTCTGTCAGTACAGGGGAATTTAAAAACACTGAAAATATTATCAGTGTTCCCTTGATTTTGAATTGATAACTGATGTTATTGTATATATATATATATATGTTTTCATTCTTCTTCTCTCTCTTTCTAGTTATAAAGCACATTTCATACACAGAGGTAAATACAGTGTGCTGAACAGGGACATTTTAAACAACACAGAGACTAAAAATAATAGAATAAAAGAAGCAAAGAGGTAAAAAGAAATCAAACGGATAGCAATAATACTAATATTAGCTAAACTTGAGTTAGCACTGCTACTGAACACACTGCTGCTTGTCCATGAGGGTAACGCTAGTTAGTTCACCTCGTTAGCGTAGGTTAGCCTCCGTCTCGGTTGTTTTAGCTCTTCCTGTGAAACTTATTCTATTTACTAATTTAAAAGAAACTGTTAACTAGGCATATACAGTTACATTAAAAAATAAAGTAGACGTCTATCACTGTTGCACTTGGTTCGTCTTGTAAAAAGTCCGACCGGAAACAAAACCGTGCGGACGTCGTTCCATCCTTATATAACAGTTTCCCTCATTACCAGTTTTACAGCATATTGTGGAGCTTAATGGTATTTTCTGCTTCTGCAAATATTGAAATCACATTCTATAACAGTTGACATGCTAATAGATGGCGCTCCAGTCTGTGAATAATAAGATGAGTCCCTGTAATATTTAGATATCAGATACAGAGCTGCTGCGGCATAAATGAATGGAGAGTTGTTGTACAGGGTGAATATATATATATATATATATATATATATATACACACAGATGTATATTCTTTTACAACTGCAACTATGTGTAACTATGCATTTCTAGCTTTTATAGTTAAAATGTTTCCTTCTGATGGGAATGGGATTTTTTTAGTGCCATTTTGAATTTGCATCAAGATCTATTAATTATTCTCTAAGAAATAGACAAAAATGTTGAAATATACCTAATTAACCTGAAATTCTAGTAGAAAACACTTGAAAAACAAGCTTCAGCTCTAAAGCTACTGGGTTAAAGTTGATAAGTTGCAATTTTTGCTTGTACATTTAGTTTTTTTGTGTGCATGTGCATTTTTTTGTAACCAAACACCATCTACACCATTTAATCACCATCCAGCTGCCAAAATACTCTGAACATTGTCATCAACAGCGCCATCGTAACTTTACAACAGAGAAGGAACCAACTGTTTACCTCCATTTCAATAAATCCAAGACCTTAACATAGGCTGTTGTGAGATAATATTAATTGCTTCATCTCTGAGTGGTCATACTGTTTTGGCTCATTAGTGCAAGAAGTAACTTCTACTGGAAAATAAACATTTATAAAAGTTTTCTTGCCTGTTGTGTTGTGGGTAAAACACACAAAAGACACTCTCCATCAATTAATTAAAAAATTAAAAATATATTTTAGTCTATAAAATAGCAAAAAATCTTCATCACAATTTCCCATTACCCAAGCCAACATCTTAAAGATGTGTTTCGGTCTAGCAACCAAGAGAATCAATTAACAAGAATATAAAACTGATAAAAGCAGCAAATCCTCACATTCTTTCATGACTTCAATGACTTGAACCAGTATCACTGCTACTCAATATTCAACTTTATTATTTAAACAAGTGTATTAACAGCCCTGATAGAACAAATGGAGGAAGTAACATCAGAAGACAAAAGCTGCATTAAGGAATACACATAAAAACAAAAATATCAAAACACAATTAAAAATTCTGGATTTCACTAACAATATGACCTCATATCAGAGAGAGGATCATATACACACATGAAGAAAGCTGTCATGTCTCTGATTACTAGAGTGTTTGCTGATTCTGATAGGACACAACATTTATTAATGTAGCAAATGATTTAAGATAAACAAAAAATTATAAATCTGGGAATTAGGCCACTTTTCATTTCCTCATTGGATGAGATTACTGAGGCTGCTGACATCATCATTAGGCAATGCCTCCTCTGCCCATGGCTCCTCCCCTTCCTCCACGAGAGTAAGTCCCTGCAAAGAAACAGAAGCAAACAGTTAATAAATGGAGAAGAGCAATTTAAATCCACATTATTTCTACTCATGATATTATTCCTACAATGTCTATAATGCTGCTTTCTGCTTATTGCACTACAATAAACAACGTCATCACATTCTGAGTGACTACAGACTACTCTAGATGCTTAAGTGTCGAATCAGTGATCATCAAGCTTTTCAGAGATGTTTGAAGTCCAGTCGTCCAGGACCGTTTGTGTGTCTTACCTCTGCGGCTGAGGAACATCCTGGCTTCCCCCCTCCCTCCTCTGGTTCCTCTGCCTGACAGGCTGCTGATCAGGGATTGGCTGCTCATCATACGCCGCTGAGTAACACTGCTGGTGTCTACGAACAAAGCTGGACATGAGAGATGAGACTGGATATGACACAAGCATGACCAAGACAAACTGTGAAAACATAGAAAAAGATTTTCAATCTAAAAGCAGGAAAAGTGTGAGGGCATCAGAAAGGTGCAGACATTTATTGTGAGATCCCTGCATATGGAAAGACTTCCTGAAGAAACCTAGAAGGATGATGGAGGTCTAAGATCATATCAACATAATAGTTGGCTACTTTTTGTGTTATATAATAACCTGGATAACAGTAATGTTTTACAACTTCCTGAAGTTTTATGGGTATGATTGATTGAGAAATTATCCAGATTAACTGATGATGAAAAGGATCATTAGTTATGGCCCCTTATCAGTCAAGTCCATTTGACACTAAATGAAAAGGGTAGAGTTTGAAAAAGGCAACACAGTCCTGTGACCATGGCCACTGAAGTTTATTACACTGGCAGGAAAAGATTGATTTATAAAGTTATTCAAGTGGTTGGTTTTAAATTTAGAGGCACGAAACTGAAGAATTTACCGGGGTCTTGGCTGGTAGATGGCAGTGATGCATCATCACTCTGCTGCCCTGTTGACTCCATGTCTGTCTGGCTTTCCAAAGACGACTCAATACCAGGTCTACAGACAACAAACAAACAGGATTAGATGAGATCTTCTCCTGAAAAATAATCTTCGTCTGGAATCAAACGTTCAGAATTCAGTTTGACAGCACCAAATATTGAACCTTTAATCCACCTGACCATGAGGATAATTAATGCATTTGTCACTTACTTTCACAAAAAACAATCTCCTAATCAGTGATCGCACACCTCTTTGTTACATTGTTGTTTCTTTAATCTTAAAATCACAGATTTATTTTTCAGATAAATTCTATGATGTCAGTCTCAATGGTTTAATAAGGACATCTCTAGCCTGACCGCTCATAAGTTGCTCACCCCTCTGCTTCTTGCTCCACGAACACCTCATCTATATCATCTGCAGCGGAAGCCATCCCCGTGGAGGCTGTGACCATGGGAACAGACTGTGAGGCCATGTTGTCACCACTGTCTGAAGGCAGCGACTCGGTGAAGACTGTCACTGAGAGTCAGGGAACATGATGTAGCATCTATATTTGAAACTGATACTGTAATATTGTAAAGAGTGTGTGTGTGTGTGTGTGTGTGTGTGTGTGTGTGTGTGTGTGTGTGTGTGTGTGTGTGTGTGTATGTGTGTGTGTGTGTGTGTGTGTGTGTCTGTCTTACCTGGTGCAGCCACTTGTAAAGGCGTGGTAGGGACACTCCTTCCTCCTCCATCTTCATCATGAGCAGCCAGGAACAGAGGAGACTCATACATACCCAAACCTATAACACAGCAGTGTTAAGAAATTGAAAAATTAAAACAAAAGTGTAGATCAAGTGGTTTTGTGGTTGTGTGTGTGTGTGTGTGTGTGTGTGTGTGTGTGTGTGTGTGTGTGTGTGTGTGTACCTCCTTGAGAGGCCAGTTGTCCCAGGTCAGAGTGTGACGCTGATGTTTGAGGCAGCAGGTCTTCCGGAGGACCAAATCTAAACCTGGTAGAGAGACCTGCTACCTGAGGAGAACTGAGGAGATGGAGAGAAGACAGAGAGGGGGGGGGGGAGAGACACAAAGCTCTGATGAAGCTTCCATTCAGAATTCATCGTAGCCCAGTTTTTTTTCATAAAGGGGTTAAATAGTGTGCGTTTAGTGCACAGTGAGGCTGAAAACATCAAACAACCAGGGAAGGTTTTCACTGGGATTTTAATCCTACTACTCATATCTAAGTGAAATGTTGATAAATCAATTTATGAATGGTAAATGTGCTTGCATATTCTCTGCATGGGTATTCTCCAGGTACTTCAACTTCCTCCTACAGTCCAAAGACATACACCTAAGGTTAACTGGAGACTCTAAAATATCAGCTGGGATTGGCTCGAGCCCCCCGTGACCCTTACAGAGTAAATAGTATAAATAATGGCAAGATGGATGGATAAATGGAACATATTTTTTAAACAATGAGGTACAGTAAATCTGTTCAGCAATATATTAACTTTACAATATGTGGTGAAATACCACAAGCTGTTCTGGGGGCTGTGGCTCAGAAGGTAGAGTGAGGACTGAACAGAAGTTCGGCGGTTCGATCCCAGTCTCCCCCATTCTGTGTGTCCTTGGGCAAGATACTGAACCCCAAATTAACCCTGGTAGCTGTGGCAGCAGTGTGGGAGTAATGTGATAGAGAAAGTGCTGCACAATGTGTGTGTGAATGGGTGAAATGCGCTTTTAGTGGTCATCAAGACTAGAAAAGCGCTATATCAATACAGACCATTTTATTATTTACCATTGTCAAATATACACACAACAGAAATCCTGAAATGATCATATTTTCTGTTCATTATTTTCACAATTTTCCTCCCCCACCCAAAAAAATAAAAAAATATGCAAGAACCTGATTTGGAAAAATTGTTTCGTCTTGGTTTTTTTCTTATTCTTTGGACTGCTGAATTATTTTGTGTAAATATTGTGAACAAAACATTTGGATGTATGAACAAATAAAAGCTAGATGGGTTTCACTTTGCTCTTTTTGAAAATGCAGGGATTCTAGGATTTAAAATCAGTAAAAACATATAATGCAGGTTGTTAAATTCCTGCTGAGTAAACCATTGTAAACATTCTCATCTGACATTGTAGGTCTTGAGCAATCATTAGATTTATGGATGTTATGTATTTCACTGTGTGGTCTGACTGAATAATCTCACACTGTGTGGATCTTACTGTATAGCCTCAGCAAAGCCATCAGTGCGGTGTGGGACCACCAGAGTGGGAGTACTGGGAACCATTCTGTCGTCGTCATCAAAGAAATGTTGCTGCAACAATATAAACACAAAGTCTCAGCTTCAATATTTACCTGGTACAACAACGTAATAAAAAGAGATAAACATAATAAATCAAATTTCATTAAATTCCTGAGTATATACTAGATTTCTTACTGTACTGCCGATTCCAGGGGTGAGTTGAAGTCCACGTCCTACTGATGTTCTACGGAGCTGAGAGGACTGTCTCTGATGAATGAAGACACAACATCATAGTTAAATTTTCTACAATATTTTAAAGAAGTATTTTTTCAGAGCAATGACCCAGATTCCATGTTTTTATTTGTTTCCTTTTTTGATGTAAAAAAAATCCAAAAGTTTATTACTTACAAGAGTCGTTAGAGGGGAAAACATCTGTTATGGGACTTATGATTCTTGCTCAAGAATGACTTAATTCGTGATCTTGATTAAATATAGTTTTTTGGCCTGACACACACACACTTTTAGCCTCTGCCTCTCACTCTATCTCAGCCCAAACAAACTCACAAAGAATAATGCAACAAATGCTCTCTCCCTGCAGTCCAGATAGAATGATTTACAATCACAGTGTAAAGCCACAATTTGTGTGGCTTTTACTTGGTGAAGGAGGACACGCAACAAACCTCTCTAAAATCACCATCCCCTTTCTGTTCATGTTGAGTTTCACATCTTTATGTTATGAGTTCCATTTTTAGCAAAGCTTTCCAATTATGCTTGTGTTACTGAAGAATGGGCATTTTCATGCACATGGGACAGCAGTGGTAATGAATTATTTGAGATTATTAATCATTCCATAATTGCGACAGGATAAGTCTTGATCTAAAGCTGATTGATGTGCTGTCCTCTGTAAAGCAGAGATTCCACCTTCAGACAAATCATGGAATGATGCAGTTGTCTTCAGGATAAACCCTTATGTCTTTCAAAGGTGTGTTTTTTTTTAGTCCACTGCCACTAAACCCCCTCCCTGTTGTCCTCATACATTAACACGTGTTTTCACTTTCACCATCCGCTGCCATATTTTGCTGTTATTAACTCTAATGATCACAGTGTGTGTTCAATATATTGAAACTCATATATGTGTCATTACTTCAAACACTGAGGGACACTTAAATTTGAGAGAAAAATATATTTTGTTAAGTGAGTGTCACCCAAAAATAATATGAAATCGAGAACATACAATTTTGAAAGTTTTTTATGCATCACCTCAAGGGTTCAGTACTAAAGTGTAAAGGTTACACTTACATATTTAAGTGTAACCTTTACAAAAGTTGGTACAGTCACAGTTAATCTCAATGGTTTAAGTGTCAAACTTCTGGTTATATGAAGGATCTGTTCTTGGTCCTCTCTGTTTTCGATATATACATGTTACTACTGGGTCATGTGAGCTTCACTCACAGCCGTTGCAAACATAAGGTCCTGGATGTCCTGGATATCTTGAACAATGATAAAACCAAAGTTTTGATGTTTGGACAAAAAACCCAGTGATGATGTAATTGAGTCCTTAGCAACACAGGGTCTGCACTCAACCCTGAGGCCACGAGTAGTCTTCAGTTTTAAAATCTCTTAGTCGCCTTGCCCCCTCTGACCTTCTAAACCAGTACACACCTGCTTGTACTCTCAGATCTGCAGATCAGCTGTTGGTCTTGGTTCCCACGTTAACGCATGAAACAGACTGGAATAACCTTCCACTGAGAATAAGACAAGCTACCTCAGTGTCCTCCTATAAAGACTCATTTTTATAAAATGGATTTTATCTTTGTGTATCTAATTTTTCTGTTTTTCTGTTTGTTAAGTACTTTGGTATTAATATTATTATTATTATTATTATTATAATATCACATCTGTTTGAGCTGTAGCATGAAGACAGGTAATTTTGTTTGTTTAGATCGAACTATTGGTGCTTGTGTGTACCTGCATGTGTGGGGGTCCCAGCTCTGGAGCCGGAGGTTGGATGTAAAGCCTTGGTGGGAGGGAGTGTGTGGGCCTACGGGGGTGTGGCAAGCGGGGTGTAAGGGAGGAGGAGGGTGAGGATATAGAGGAGGAAGTTGGGGGGAGGTGTACAAGGTCTCGGACAGGGTCAGACTCTGATGTGGCGCTGCTGCTGCCTTCACCTGGAAGATAACGAGAGACTCACATATTTCACTTATTTCAAAATGAAGGAAGATTAAATTAAATCCACAAACTACATGTGGTACTTACTGCTCTGCGGCGGCTCAGAGGCATGCTGGGAGTCTGACGACGCTCCACCCACATCCTCCTCAGCGTTGGTGGCTTCTGATGGATCTTCCTCCTCTCCCTCATCTTCAGCCCCGCTCCTCTCATTACTTTCATCTCCTCCCCTCATCTCACCATCACCAGCATCATCCTCATCTTCATCATCCTCCTCTTCCTCCTTATACTGAGGCAGCCACAGAATGCTTGGTTATTTACTGACAATGGATATAGGATGAAAACATTTTGGCAAGTAAGAAGGCAGCACCTCATCTCCTTCCTCCTCCTCCTCCTCTTCCTCTTCGTCCTCCTGCTTCTCCTCCCCATCTTTGCTCTCTCGGCTTTCACTGTCTGTGTCGATCACAATGACATCTCGGATTATAGTGGAGCCCTGAGACGACATTTGGTAAGAGGGGACAGACTGGGACACGCCTTCTTCTTCAATGTCCTCCTCATCTTCAGCTAAAATGGGGAAACCCTCTTCTGGAAGCTCCTGCACAACAAATAAACACCCATCATTAGGTTCTTTAGAACACTGTAGCTAGTATTAAAACCCATCATCATTTCAGCCTTTTTCTTTTGGATCCACGCTAGTCAAACTCTACATTAACTATTACATTTCTATTTCAACAGTGCAATGGAAAACAGTATATTTGTTGATCCATTAGTGTCTGACCTGACTGTCATCTGGTGAATCCTGTTGTTCCCCCTCATCCCTCAGTTCTCCTTCCATCTCCTCATCACCTTCCATCTGAAACACAAAACGTTACACAGCTGTAATTCAATATGTAGAAATAAATCAAATTAATGACAAAAACAGTGATGATTGCCAAACAAACTGTTAAAAAAGCCACCACAAGTCCAAACAACTCTCTGTAGACCTCTGTGATAAAAATTGGACTACAAGGGTGGATCATGGGTCAAAGCGAGGGTCTAAAAATATTACTAAAGCTCTGATCTGCGTTCAGTGGAGAACAGTTGTATCAACAATTGCGATATGGACTCTCTGAATTAACTCGCACAAACTGAGTAACTGGGCAAGAACGTCCCTGGAGAACCTGCCTGAGGCACGACCATCACAGTGGAACTCTGTCAGTCAGGCCTGTTGAAGTCATGCCAATCTCCTGTTGTCTATTTATTGTGAATTTATGAACTACTGTATATAAGATTGAGATGAAGGCGCTCAGTTGTATTCAAAGGTGGAGCCAAAGTAATGTGTGAGACATAAATATATGTGAGAAAATATGTATTTTAATAAACTTTCTAATATGAAAATCTGGTAAAAAATAAAATTCCAAGCTTCTGTCTTTCAGCTCCCCCAGAACTGTGCAGCTGACAGGAGAGCTGGCAGACGGGGATAAAGGTCCAAGTGGATTTAAAATATGGACATTTATGCAAAGATTAAGCACAGCTTACATCCATGTTGGTTAGGTGGCCGAGAGCAGCCAATTAGAGCCCTTTTCATTGATTTGCTTACTTTAATTTTTGCAATGTTTTAGTTGTAGTTGCAGGAGAAAATGAACAGGAGAGAAACGATGCATTAGATAACATAACGAGTTGGCAACCTGCAACCTATTCATGCAGCCTTCAATACATTAGGGAATTGAAAGCCATGAATGAAGAAGCCTTTGAGAATGCAATTGGTTGACTTTACCCTCTTTGTATTTGTGTTTACCTCCAGTGCTAATGATGGTTTTAGTCGTAGTTTTTTAGTGGTCGGTGATGTGTGGGAACTCTCCGGTCTGCTCTCCTCTTCTTCCTCCTCCTGCTCCTCCTCCTCCTCCTCTCTGGCTCGCTTTGAACCTGCTTTGGTCACACCAAACACACATACACAGAGGATATCAGTTAGCACAGTGTATTACTGTAGTTGTTATCAAGTCAGCCAGACATCGACTTTGTGATCAGAGCCTTCAACGTTTACTCGAAGCGTACATTCAGTGGGAGGCAGAAAAGCCAGATTTCAAAACTTTGACATTTTGAATGCAGTGACTTTTGGTCTGATGGGTTTGGGACACGGTTCTCCTTACCTGCACCAATCACAGAAGAGGACGTGGATGGTCGCTCTGTGTCCATGCTGGACCCTGCTTCCTGACTGGCTGCCTGCTGCTGGGTGGGCTGAACAAAAGCTGTGGCTTGTAAGCTGGTTGGTTGAGTTATGGAGGTGGGTGCGCTCACCAGACTGGAGGTGGTGGAGTGTACACAGACTCCTGTGCTAATTTGCACTATATAGACAAACAATACAGTCAGTCACATCACACACATAATTTCACAACTGATATTGTTTTCTATCAAGACTGTGTATTTTATCTTGTTCTGTAAAGCACTTTGTAACTATGTTTGAAAAGTGCAGTGCAAGTAAAGTTATACTATATTTAGTCTTTCTCTCACCCTCTTGACTGTCAGTTTGTGTGGTTGGCATGACGGTGGCGGTAGGTGTCGGGATTGGGATAGTTGCCGGGGTAACCATAGGCCGGATACTGGCCCGGGGTGTGGCCTTGCTGCCAGGGGAGGGGCTGGGCTTGTTGCTAGGAGATGGAGTACTTGGGGTTGGGCGGATGTTAGCAGTGGGAGGATCAGACAGACTAGAGCTGATGGAGAAACAGTGAAGTTAATATCACAATTCATTTTTTGTGTTTGTTCAATACATGAATTGGGTTTCTGGCTGGTTACAATCACTGAATAAAATATGAGAAGTGCTATTTAAAGTAACCATGAAAAAGCCTATTTACATCATTCAAAACAGACTGAAGTTTGTGTGTGTGTGTGTGTGTGTGTGTGTGTGTGTGTGTGTGTGTGTGTGTGTGTGTGTGTGTCTCTCCATTAGTTACCCTCCTCTGTCTTGGGCTGGACTCTTCAAAGATATCTGTCTCTGGTCTGTGGATCTCGGCTGATCCACCACCTAAGTACAGATACAAAAAGGTAATGACTGAAAAACACCCACAACACAAATATGACACAGAAGACTAATTCGAATGACTACTCATCAGCACCATGCATTTAAAAAAATTGCATGCGTGAGCCAACTGTGACAATGCAGAGATGTCTACAGGGACAGACCTGTTTGCAGGTTCTTGGCTGTGGTACAATTGATGCCACTCATGTCGAGTTAAAAAATGTGGGCCTGTAACAACACAGTGCAGCAGAAGAAATGACTTTCTGGCACACACTACCCATGCACCGTGATGCATGTACCTTAGAGCCACTCTGGTCATGTGGCTCCTCTCTGGGCTCAGACTGTGACTGTGTCTCCCTCAGTTCTCTCAGCTCTCTGTCCAGGCGAAGAAGTCGACCTTCGTACTGAGACTTGAGGGCGTTTACTCTCCCCTCCAGCTCCTCCTTGTTCTGTTTCAGTTCTTCTGTCTCCTTACTGAGCTGCTCTTTGGCACCTAAAGGTACATGCAGAGGAAACAAATCCAAATCACTCCTAAACCAGTCAAACAGATTAGCTTCTTAGTACTTGTTGTTGTCTGCATGTTTTCAATTCAATGTCAGTGACTGTGCAAGTGCAGGTGAAACTGACTGATGAGCTGGCTGATTTTGGTCTTAGCTCCCATGAAGGCCTTCTTGGTCTTTTCTTCTTTATCAGAAATCTGCTGTCTCAGCTGCTCCTCTTTGTTCTTACAGTCCAAAAGCTGTAGGAAAAAAATATAACATTATCAGTGCTGCTATTAAAGGGCTTTCAAAGTGGTGAATAACATTACTAGGGCTTGATACGGCAAAAATACATGAAAAACTTTATTTATCCAATTTGTTTATTAGTTTGTCATAGGCTATGGATACACAGCCAGCCTTATTGGTCTGTTATCAGACTTAATAACATTGTTTTTGTTCTGTAAACTGGTTTACAAATAATGTATTTTTCCACCACCATCTTAACTTCAATCTGCTTCAAAATACAAACCCACAAATCACTTGGCATTTATCTTAGTTAAAGGTGCAGTATGTAAGATTGAGGTGAAAGGGATCTATTGGAAGAAATTGAATATATAAAATATTCCTAGTGCTGTTTTCATTGGTGTGTTTCATCTAAATGATAAGAATTGGGTTTTTTTTACCCTAGAATGGGCCCTTTATATTTAAAGACTTTATATTTACATCGGGAGAGGGTCCTCTCTACAGAGGCTGACATGTTTTATACAGTAGCCCAAACTGGACAAAGTAAACACCTTTATAGTTTTTATGACAACTGAAGGTTTCCATAGGTTCTCTTCCACGTTTGGAAGGGGAGATGAGGTGAGGGGTATTCAGCTGCAACATGAAACTTCACCACTAGATGTCAGTGAATACTAAATAATACAAATTATATACGCTGAACCTTTAATGTTATTGAGGTCAAATTAAATCTACAATGTCTTTAGCAGATAAGTATGAGTATAAGATAACTTTTAAAGGTACCTCTTGTCTGAGTTTAGCAACCTCCTCTTGTTGAGCCTTGTTGGTGTCACCAGCTGTGTTAGTATCACTGGCCTGGAAACTCTTGGCCTGTGTGGCTTGACTAGCTTCATTGGCCTGGTTAGCTTCATTCAGCTGCTCCTGCAGACGCTTGATGTCTGCTTCACGCTCACCAACAGTCTGGTACAGAGGAATATTAAGGTAGGGCAAACACATTTTGTGAAAGCACAAGGGCAAGGATGGAACAATAAAAAGAGAATGAGGGGAAGGTAGAGGAGTAGGAGGAAATATGGAGAAAATTGATTTAAGAAAAAATAAGGAAGTACAGATTGTATGTATGTATGTATATATATATATATATATAAATAAAGAATTCTATGTGAATAGCAATGTTAAACTATTAACTCACAGCCTTTTCATATATACATTGACATTACTAAAAGCCACATAATTTTTATAAGGCAAAAACTAAATTTGCTCAAGTTCTTATTAACACATGATCATACATCATACCACAGTAGCTGTACATTGCTTATTCTAGCTAAAACAAACAAAGATTTAAGTTTTTCCCAACCTTCTGCAGACTGTCCAGCTGTCCCTGGAGTTCAGTCGCCTGGTTGGAGGGGAGCACAAATTTAGAAACTGTACAAAATAAATATAACATTTTAACAGAAATATTTCAAAAAATTTAAAATATTATGTAGACAATATGGGTCCTTCAGTTTACCACTTTAGATCAACATGAAATGGGATGAAAGGAATAAACCGCAAAAGTAATGAAATTCCATCAGCTTCAGCTTTGCGAGTACTACTACTAGCTACTGAGCTACTTTTTTCCTCTCAAGATCTGAAGAAGCCAAAACAAATAAATCTTACATCCCTGAAAACTTTGCCTCGAATCAAAGTCTTTATTTAAGATGTTAAAAAAAACATATCAAGGTACATCAAAAACATCTTTAGGTATTATTAATTGAGTTTCATCTATAAAATCTAAACAATATTAACAAAACGACCAACAACGGTCTGATTCAAACAACATATTTTTCTCTAGTTGAGTTGCAAATGAAAAAGGGTAAATCTGATTATGATAAACCCAAAACTGTATTCCTATTAAAGGAATAATGCATTCTCTTCATCACGCATAGTTAAAAGCTTATTGACAAAATACATTTTTGGGCTTATTACAGGGAGGGAATGGTTCTCACCTTGCCCTCTGATTGGCTTAGAGTGGTCTTGAGATTGCCGACTTCCTGGTTGTGGCTTTGTTGATTGGTTTGATGAGTCTGTTGCAGCTCTTTCTGACTGGCGAGGCTCTGCTGGAGCGCTTCTTTCCCCTGCTGGAGCTCCTTCTGGAGCAGCTGATTCTGACTCTGACGGGCCTGAGCTTGAGTTTGAGCTGATTTTAACTGGTTTTGTACCTGTGATTTTAAAAGACAGTAAGGCTAGTTATTACTGGGTGTTTTACTTTTGGTGCTGGAGTTACAGGCATTCATGCCAATGAGGATCAACAATAAAAACAATTAAAATGTCAATTATGTATCAAGCAAGACAGTGTGTATAATTATACAAGATGAAATTACAAGATGGCTGTGCTGCTCACCTGCTGGGTGTGGGTCTTGGCTTGTTGAAGTTCTTTCTGACTCTGGGTCAGCTGGTTCTGATTCTGCTGCAGCTGAGACTGGGTCTGCGACAACTGGGACTGCAACTATAAAAGCAAAGAGGAGACAAAAATAATTCAAATGTTTCTAATTTATTAATCTCAGAAAGTGGCTTCACTTGAAATGCTACCTAAATTCGCCATTTGCTCTCAGTCAGTCCCTATTATTCTGTTTTCAATTGAAAGCTTCTCCCCTGGTTTCAACAAAAACTCAACAACGTATCTCATCACAACTTGAAAAAAATCAAATACAGACTAAGTCAGTACTTGTGTGAGTTGGTTCTGGTTCTTTGTAATCTGGTTTTGAACCTCCTGGGACTTTTCCTTGGTCTTCTGGTTTTCCTTTTGCGCCTCCTCCAGCTCTTGCAGGGCCTTGTGGGTCTGGACACAAAATGTTTTTTGGACTTAACCCATACTCTGGTTTAAACTTTAAAGGACTGAAGAAATGTATGTATGTAAGCAGACCACTGAAATTTGTGTTTTTTAATTTACGTCCCAGTCTGCTAGCTGGATAATTTAAAACCTTTTTTATCTGTGTCAGATCATAAGTACAGTATCTATTGTTTTTTTTGGATGACCAATAGTGCTATAAATGCAGGGTGAGTTTTGCTGCTTTGATGTGAATAAATTTGGCAGCCAAAGATATTGTTTCTCTCACGACTGCCAACTTTCATCTTAGATCTGAATTGTAAAATGGCCTTTACTGTATTTTAACTAGGAAAGACAATAAATTACATTATTTGATGGATGTGGTCGCTGCAACTGCAAAACATCAGGGTGCTCTATGATTCTATGTTGGGCTAAAAAAGGTCTATCTTCCTGCTCACCTCTTGCTGTTTCTTCTGCACATCTTCTTTCAGTGTTTTCAGCTCCTCTCTGGCCTTGTTGCGCTCCTCCTGGGCTTTGGCCAGCTCCTGCTGCACCTCCTGACTAGGAGCTGCCTCACTCCCTGCTTTAGATGCTGTTTCCGCAACCAGCTGGAACACAGACATTCACACATAGACGCAAAGATTTTCAGTTTTCTTATTCATGTCCACTCTCATCTGGCTGTTAACTAAAGCCTTGATCCAAACCATATTCCAACCTTGTCATGTTGGACTTTGAGCTCATCATACTGCGTCTTGTAGCGTCGTCCAATCTTCTTCACCTGGGTGATGGTCTTGTTCTTCTCCAGGATCTCAGTTCTTTTTGTTTCCAGGTCTTTCTTCAGAGTTTCTTTCTCTGATATCTGTTGGGCCACAGAGTCTCTGAGGCCTTGCAGCTGAGACTGAGTTGAGTTACTGCTGGCACTGGATCTGAATCCCACATAATACTTTGAGTTAGGTTACATGTTAGGATGCATTTGTAAAGGCTTTGCACATTTCCACATGGTTTCATTTTCCCACAATCCACTTTATCAATGTACTGCTAGAGCTATGCCTACAAATGTTTAAGTTATTGTTACAACCAGATACATTTCACTGTAAGTTATTTAGTTCAAAAGAGGTGAATGGTGATTGATTCCCCTGTATTTTCAAAAGCTTTAGGTTGGATCTAGGCTGATGTGTATGTTTCACCTGGCCAGTTCAGTCTTCAGCTTGGCTGTCTCTTCAGCGAGCTGTGCGATGCGTCTCTGCTGAGCTTCTCTCTCATTGGTCAGTTTTTGTTTCTCCTCAACATCTCCATCTTTCCGTTGGCTGGCCAGCAGCTGCAGAGGGACACACAGTCAAGTGTAAGTAAAAAAGTTTCACATCACACAGAGACAAACACACACACACCACACATTACCTGTGCTTTGGCCTTCCAGTGTTTGAGGTCTTCTTCCAGAAGCCTCCTATCAGCCTGCAGGGAGCCATTTTTTTCTGACAGCAGAGACAGAGAGTTGTGCAGTGGACTGATGTCTGACTGCAGCTTTGTCACCTGACAGACAGAGAAGAGATTATGTGAGGGCAGCTGCAGTCTGACTCACTGGCTGATACAAAACAGCTTTCAGATGCATGGTGTGTAAAACGTTAACTTGGTGAAAACCTTGTTATTACAATGTGCACAAAAAGGATGTTTTAATGAGCAACCAGCTTCTAATTGAGGCATCTTGATTAATGATAGCCGTGTAAACAATGACACGAAAAGCAAGTTTATGGTCACCTGCTGCAGTTTGCAGGACTGTTGTGACTCGGGATCTTGTAGTGAAGATCTAGATATTGTATCTATGGACACTGAATAAAAGACTATGCATTGATCTAAGCTCTTAGTTTGTGATTAAGAAATATAACTATCTATAAAGGTGTGATGCTGTGAAAGTCAACTGAAGTCTGTACCCTGCTGAGCAGCTAACACAAACTCACCAGCCTCTTGTATACATCAGACTGGTGTTTTAAAGTAGTGCAGGTTTTTTATTTTTGCGCGATTTTTTGCACATACATTCAGAGCTAACAATGACAGGCACACAGAACAAACCTGGACATTCAAAAACTTGGATCATACTTTAGCCTGCGCTTGTTGCAGCTCCTGCTGCAGCTTATCTCTGTTCATTTTCAGCATCCTGTTGTTTTCTTGTAGAGCACTGATAGTGCTCATCTTCTTCAGTTGCTCTTCTTGCTGGACCAGAGTCTTAGCTGTAGCCTGAGGACCAGACGCAGACCAATTATAATCAACAATATTCTCTTGGGCCATTTTTTGCACTTTTCAGCCTCACTAGCCTGCTGAAGGCAATTCCCTCCTTCACAGCCTGAAACAGGGACAGTTTCTACAGTCACGCAGTCAATAGTGGAAATATTTACATTAATGCGTAGATTATGACTATAACCTATGTCTTACTTCAGTTGTAAACTTCCGTACACAAGATGAGAAAGTCTCAATTTTAAAGAAGCCCAACAAATTCCAGGTACATCAGGTGTCAGATGCCACATCCTAAATTCACTTTCACACATCCTCCAGTCGTCCATTCCTCCATTTCCTACCTGCATTTTCTGCCTCTCAGCATTCAGGGTGTCCTGTTGCTCCTTAAGTTCTCTGTCTTGGTGTTCCACTCGCTGTTTGTAGCGAAGAGTTTCTCCTTCCGACACCTCACATCGAGCCACAGCTATCTGTTTCTCCTGCCGCACAAACCTATATGACAAGCAGAAGTTTGAACTCAGTCTCACATAAGTCAATGAATGGAAGCTGTAATGATCCCTATGGAGAGTAAGGGTTTACTTATTTTGGCCTTCATTTCTACAAAATTCGATGATGTTTGGGTCAACAACCTCAAGCCCTTTAGCGTTAATGAGAACACAGTCACCGGTGGTGTTGCAGTATCACCTGAGTATTTCTAGAATCTGTTCAGTGGTCTTTCCTTCCTCACTGAATGACAGGTCGAACTGCTGCTGCTGCTGCTGCTGACGACTCTTGGAGGCCATGTCATCCATCTGCTGGTGCAAGAGAGCATTCTGCTTCCCCAGCTCCTCACAGCGCCGACTCTGATTAGACAGGTCATCCTGAAGAAGAGTCAGAGGTTATAATTCGAATTAGATTACAAACACAATCTTCTAAATTATGATTGTTCCTACATTAATCACAATCTGACAAACTTTATGTAGAACTTGAAGTTTTAATTAAAAATTCTAAGTACATACAATTTTATTTACTGGATATGATTGATCAATAGCAGTGTGATTGGACGCAGGGATGCCTGTACATCTTTTTCTCTCTCAACTCTCTTGGGTTCATCAACATACCTTCAGCTGTTTCTCCAGTGTGTTCAATGCAGCAGTTTTCTCCTGCAGGAGGGAGGACGTCTTGTTTATTTGCTCCTCTAACTCCCTCTTCTGTGCCACGTCTTGTTGAATTCTTTTCTTGAGCTCCTGCAGAGCCTCCACATCAGCAGCATGAAGCATCAACTCCCGCTCATACTTGGACTGCGCCTCACTAGCAAGCTTAGTCTGAAAGAAGGACAGAGAACAGCTGAGTGACTGACAGAGTCAAAGACAGTTAGAAGAGATCTGTTATGAAAAAAACTGTGTGTTTGATTTTTTAAATCCCACACAGGTTAACACAGCATGTCAAATATGATGCTCTGTTAAAAACTGAGGACAATACAAATACATAAAATGGGACCTTTAAGCAGAGTAACTGTGTGTGTGTGTGTGTGCCTGCGTGCGTGCATGTGTGTTCATGAACCTGCAGCAGACTGTCTTGTGTGGCCTTCTGCTCCTGTGTAAGAGAAGCAGCTGCTCTCTCCAGCGCGTCCTGCTGTTCCATCTGACTGGTCTTCAGATTGCGCTGCAGCTCACACACCTGGACAAGACAGCAAGGAAAATATGTATAGACACTCTGGCCCCTTACACCAGCTCTAAGTACAGGTGTGATCGGATCGCACCAGACCATATTCGAAGGTGGTCTGGGCCATGTGTCCACATTCTTTTAGCAGTGTGAATGCGTTCTTGGTCACATATGAAGGACAGACTACTCAGCTGATGCCCTCTGACCCGCTACAGTCTCACTATGAACTGAACTCATTTTTTCCTCTTATCTGTGCCCACACGCTGATTTGTTTGTGGCCTTGGACAAAATACCAACACGGACCACGACACCATGACTGATACTTTTCTTAAATTGGTGAAATCTTGCAGTCGCTAGAGAATCATTCAGCACCTCCTGACTCCTCTCTCTCTCATGCCAACACAGGCACAAACAAAAAGTGACATCATACAGATCTGTAAACTCAGACTGGCTCAAAACAACATTGTTTGGTCTTAACTAACACAAATGACATACGTGTTAATTTGCATGAAGAGTGGGGAAGTGAGGCATTTAAATGCCAGGTGTGAACACAAATACTTAGCGCTGGCCTCTTGTGACCGGATCTCTCAGGCCAGATGATAATACCAGGTGTACGGGGCCTAGTCTGTGCTCTACACTGTACTGGCTGAAGGGACAGTGCAGGAATTGCTACTTAGCCGTCTTAGTCAATCAATAGTCATAAAGTTTCTTTAACTAATTCATTATTAGGTGATTTGATAGAAAAGTCCATCAGGCCAATAGTCCCCTGTTTTATTGTGCCTCTGTAGATTATTATAAATCAGTTGATTAGTAGTTAGTAACATGTCAGGAAATATTGATAAATGTGTATCACAATTTCCCAGATCCCATGGTGAAGTCTTTAAATTGGTAGATTGGTCCATCCAACAATCCATAAAGATGTTAAATTAACTAATAATAATATAACAGAAAACTGAACCAGAAAAAGGTTATTATTAAAGATTAATTACCTAAACTTGTATTTACAAAGTTTGTCAATTAAGTTTCTTAATGGATTCATGTACACTAGCATCACTGACAGGCCCCTAAAATGAATTGTTCAACAGTAAACCACCAAAAATCTGAGGTTGGGACATCGGCCATGTAGAGCTTTGTGTCATCACCCTTCTCCCGTCTTGTTTGTTTAAACCATTAAACAGCAATGTCACTGATTTTCAACCCACTTTGTTCTGTTAGAATATCGATAGTATATGAAGATTTTTAACAATGTTTAACTTCCCACCGTGTTGCCTGGACCAAGATATACTCGATCTTTTGTGGCCCGGCTGTTTGCTAAAACTAAAACATTCATGCATTTTTGTGTGCAATCGGATTGGGGAGGGGAGGGCAGCATAGATAGAGACATTTTATTAGAATAGTCTTTATCTAAACATATTAGAATATTGATTATAGCGGCTTTCGGTTAATCTTGATTACAATTTATGCGTACCTCTGCAGACAACATTTTTATGCGAAATGAAAATCTAGGTGTGGTATTTCTGTGAGGCAGGGGTAGTTATTCAACACAAAGTTTCAAAGTCCAAATGAACATTTGTAAAAGAAACATAAAATACAGTCTAAATTCACAAAGATTCATAGGTACATTTGTGTGTGTGAACAGGCTTACTTGTTTCTCCACCGTGTCCACAGCTTTCCTCCCCTCATCCTGCTCCCGCTGCTTCATCTTCTCCACCTCTACAATCCTCTTCTCCAGCTGCTTCTGCACCTCCTCCGACTCCTTCAGTCGGATCTCCAGGGGGGAGCGGGACTGAAGAGGTGACAAAAATCAGTTTACACAGGGTATCTGCACATCATTTTGAAATTGAATGCTCTTCAAAGTTCTTTTTAAAAGATAAACTAAAACAATATAACACTCAGAACAGACAAATCAATTTCAAGAGCTGGACAATTTGTTTTGAATCATTCACAATATTTATTTGGATATTTTTTCCTGTATTGGCGGAAAAATAACAGGTAAAACGGAGCAGAATATAATAATTAAAATGTTGTTCTGGTAACTGCATGGTGCTAACTGCTGTCAGCTGCAGTATAAATGACTTGGTTGAATATGTCACAATTACTTCGCTGAGAAACCCCCCGTTTGAATAGTGGAATATTAAAATCAAATAAAAGCAATTTTTGAGAATGATAGGAGTCTATAAGTGGCAGTTCCTACCTCCTTTTCTTTCTTCAGACTGTCTTCCAGAGTCAGTACCACGGCTCTGTACTGATCCACAGTAGCATTGGCATTCTTCAGCTGCTCTGCCAGTTCACTGTTCTGTTCCTCAGCAGTACGGAGAAGACCTCTCACCTCTGCAATCTCCTGTTCTGATTGGCTGGGAGGCTGCTGGGAGGCTGCTGGCGCTTGAGGGCGTACTAGGAGTTAAAAGCGAGAAAATTTGTAAAGGCTTTTAATACTTACAGATATAGTACTGGTCTTACTGTTGAACATCTTTTAAAGCTTGTTCTTGTGAGACTTGTTTAATATTTGTGCCCATCAGTATTATTGGAGCCATTTTGCACTTTAATTGGATATTGATTTAATGGATTTTCTGTTATTTAAAAATAAAAAATAAAAGTTTGATTCAACTATTTACAAATATAATTTAGAATAGTAATTAATAGTTATGTCCCTCCCTGCTGCCCTTTTGTTAAGTATTGTGGGCACAGTAAGGCAGGAAATGAAGTGTGTATGAGTGACGGTGGTTGGATATGATGAGACGGGGGACGGTATAATCTTTTGACTGACAGATCCCTTTGGTGTTTTACTTTATTAAGTTTGGCTGATCTTCAATGTTTGTGTGCACAAAGGAATAAATATATTGTGATGCAACATAACTGAGATCAGACCGATTGTGTTTTAACAAAGTGATGAGTCAGAAATCACAGCTCATCCCCATCAAAGGACCGCGGCTAAAGTTTAAGAACTTTAAAGGTTAAGAAAGAGAATATTGACTGTTAACATTTTGTTGAGCCGCTGTTCACCTCTCAGTTGAGCTCTGACGGGTGCAGCTCTGGTAGCTGGGGTGGTGGTGTTGCTGGAGCTGGTAACAGCCTCAGAGGATGAAGCAGAAGCCAGCTGTGTTTTCAGTGTTGCCACCTGCTGTTCAGAGCTGCGCAACAACTCCCTGGTTCTCTGCTGCAGGATGTTCTGGGTCTCAAGCTGCTTCTTGGCTTCTAACAGCTGAGCCTGCAGGAGGCAGAGGTGACAGAGGAATAAGGGTTATGACAAGACAGACTGCAAGCCAAACAACACTTATTTGGCTGTATATATAAATACTCAAGCAGTAATCATATTTACTCTACATACATCCATAGTTCGTCCGAGGGAATGTCTTTGTGCAACTTCCTGGTCCATCCTGCTCTTCATGGAAGCTAGCTCTGCCTCCAGATGCTCGATCTTGTTGTTCAGTCGCTGGCGGGTCTCTGTCTCCGCTCGCTCCATTGTCAACTGGACAAATGTGAAGGCAGGCAAATGTGAGGAATCATGAGAAGAGATGAATTAAATGCTCATCTGGTGTGGTAACCTCTAACAGTAAAGAACTGAGCCACTGTCTGAGCTGTATCAATGTGGATACAATGACCCTACACCTTTGAACGTCGTAGATTTTAGTCATTGTTACATATGAGAGTATCTGCAATATATATAGTTGATGATAAATAGAAAAATCATGAAACTTTCTGCTAGTGAAAATATAATTGATAATTACTGTAATGCTTATGAATTTGAGCAGGACTCTGGCTTACTATGATTTTGCCTCATAATAACAATAATGAAAACTTTATTTGTAAGGCACTTTTCAATAACAAAGTGCTTTACAACAAACAATATGAAACTCAAACTATCAGTATAAAAACTATAATAATAAAGATAAAGATACTAAAAAGATTCTGCAAATATAATCTCTTCTGGTAGATTGTTCCAAAGTATAGAGGCCCTCACGGCAAAGGCTCTGTCTCCTTTGGTTTTCAGCCTAGACTTCGGAATGGTTAGCAACGCCTTAACAGAGGATCTCAGACTGCATCCTTGTTCGTAGGAAGATCAAATATAATATATTATATTATTTTTGATGTAATTAAAATAATTTTAAAATCAATCCTAAAATAAACAGGAAGCCAGTGCAAGGATGCTGAAACTGGGGTGATATGGTTACATTTTTGGGACTGTGTTAGAGGCCGAGCATCATTCTTGGCTAACTGTAAACATAATAGAAAATATTTCTCTTATTTCATGAAATGAGGCTAAAAAGTGAGATTTGTTCAACTGAGAGTAAAAACATGGTCAGTATGGGCTGATCCCAATTTACCCCTCCCCCTTTGTTTTAGGCATGGCCCTGAAGGGGTATTGTTGTCCCATTTCTCTTTGTGATGTAGGGGTAGTGGCCATCTAGCCTTTTAAACACCCATTCAACAGTAGTGTATTCAGGACCACGATAAAATTTTGGTCGATAGTTGTTATTATAATAATGTTAGTTGATATTGTTTGTCACTGTAATAACGTTGGTTGTCTGCTGATGACAATTTGTGTCGATAAACTCCTAGTGGAGGATTTTCTAACCCTACCCCTTATGACTCTGTTTGGAAGGGACACCACCCAGAGAGGGGCACTTTCATATCTAGTGGTAGGGCTAAGGGAGAGTAACTGGAACAGGTCCTATGAGTGTATATGTACCTGTATTGTCTTGAGGTTGGTGAGAAGTAGGTTCTGGTTACGTTGCTCAGCCAGTATGGCTTCCTTCTCTCGAGTCAGTCGACTCTCTGCCTGTCTTAACATGTCTCTCTCTTTGGTCACGTTCACTACACGCACCTACAAAAACAGAGAAGGTTATGAATTGATAGGAAAAAACTGACTGCTTGTTCACAGGGAAAGGAGCACTTAAGTTTGGGCAGCAGGTTTTCAGAAATATGTATATGCCAAACAAATTTCCATATGCTGTCGATTACATACTAAAGTATAATAGACTTTACATTCGGGGAAAAACTGCTAAAGTCAAGTTCACATTACACAACTTGCAAAACTATATATACAAGTTCTGTCTCATCTTGAATTACTGTAAAAGGTAATTATCATACACGGATATATGATTGCACACTGATAGCAATATTCATCTGATTTCACCTCTATTGAATCCAGCAGACTCAATATATTTTAGTTGTGTCCTGAAATCTTTCGCTTTGTTCTTCCCATTACATAAATTCCTCACCTCTTCCAGTGACAGTTTTTCATTAGCCTGCCGCAGGTCCTGGGTCATTGTGTGGATGATGTGCTCGTGTCGTTGGGCCGTAGCAGACATTTTTTGGTTCCTGTCCTGAAGGGCAGAGATCTCTCTGCGGTAGGCTGATACAGTCTCCTGGAGAATCTCATACCTGACAACAAGGACACATAAAATAAGCACACATAGTAAAAAAGTATGTCATGAGGGAAATACAGCAGCAGTAGCTGATAGTTAGCATGAGAAAGCATTCCTGAACAAAAAGAAAACTAGGCAGAATCAAACGCATGAGGATATGCCACAGTATCACAACATTCATTTAACACACCTCTTGTTGCTGAACTCCAGTTGAGAAGTCAGCTTGGCGTGACTGGAGCTGAGTTCTGTTATCTGGCTCTGCAGTCTGTCGTTTGTTTCATTCAGCATCCTGTCGTTCTCTGCCTTCTCTTTTTTATACAGACTGAAGGCATCGTTGAGCTGGAAGTGTGTAAATAAACACTCAATCACAACATTTTTTGTTTACTTTAAAATACTTTCCCTCCTTTTCATAGCAAATATGAAGGGATATGCAGCTTGGAGTCAGTGTGTGTATGAATGTACCTGTTTTAAAGCAGCTTTAGCCTGAGTACTCTGTGCTGCCTCGACGGCAGCAGCTCGTTGTGGAGTAGAGCGAGTTCCTGGGGCTGAAGGACGAACATGTGCAGGCTGGGATGAGGACTCTAGACCTGTAGACACACATTGAAATGTTGTCTTATTCTGCAAAGAACTTTAGCCAACTGTTCACCAAAGTTCATGATAGAGGCTCCTGTATGTGAGTATTTTTTTGTTACCTTGAGGAGGCAGGCTGAAGCCAGTGCTGTGAGTCAACAGGGCCTTGTACATGTCTCTCTGTCTGGCGTTGGAGTCAGCCAGCTGTTTCTGCTGGTTCCTCTGCTCTCTCAGATGCTCCACCTCCTTCTGGAGTTTATCCACACTGGCCTCCAATTCAGACACACTGTGGGGAACCATAGAGACAAAGCTTATGTCTTAATTACATTTCATACAACTTCAGTGCTCATCAGTGTTCCACTTCACCGGAACTACAGCAGGAACTAGACAATGACTAATGTTGCAAAGAATGGTGTCATGGTATCTTATACCATGATCTATATATTCATATTCATGATCTATTATACAAATGAAATGGTGTAGGTGTTTGTGAACATTTGAATGATGATACTCTTACTCTTCGTGATGATGAAGAGTATGAAGATATTAAAATTGATT